>NC_082404.1:7626754-7636637 GCF_031168955.1 Gadus macrocephalus | reverse complement strand
ATGCTACACGTGCACAGGCACCAAGCCCGCAAGGACCCCCCCCCCCCCCCCCCCCCCCCCCCCCCGAACTGTAAGGCTTACCAGGTGAAGTAGATGTAAGGACAGAAACAACGGCGGTAGTATCGCTTGAGACGTTACACAAGCAAAGGTATACTCCTACGTAGTTTAGTAGGATATTGCAGCTACGGGGGAGGTTTGGTTTGCCGGTCGTAGCGTGGTCAACGATATCGATTATTTAAAGTAGTAAGTACATGCTGCTGTTTTTAGAACAACAGATGTGTGTGGTTCAATTAAAAATTGAGAAAGGAATAGAATGGAATAGAGACAGTGTGATAGTGTTTTGCGAGTGTTTGATAGTGTGAGTAACTTATAGAAGAAGTACCATTAAGTATTTAAAAGGAGTAATACTAAATAAGAATGGTAAATGGTCTGCATTTATATAGCGCTTCATCTGTAGCCAGTGGCCACCCAAAGCGCTTTACAATATTGCCACACAATCACCCATTCATACACCGACGGCGGAGTCAGCCATGCAAAGGGTGACAGCCCAGGCTTGTCGGGAGGAGGAGGAGCTTGGGGAGCTGGGGATCGAACTAGCTGGTAACTAGCTGGTAACCTTGCGGTTACCAGCCAACCCGCTCTACCTCCTGAGCTAGTGCCGCTAGTAAGTCCCTAGCTACTCATGGTTTTCATTAAACGAATATACTTAGGTTCATCTGACAGGGTTTAATTAGATGAGTTAGTAGTATTAGTAGTAGAATGTAGAACAGGAAATCATAAGTATGAAAAAAAACACACTATGGGCCCTATCTTGCATCCGGTGCAATTGACTTTCTACACCGACGCACGTGTCGTTGCTAGTTTGCAATGGCGAGGAGCGTTCTTTTCCCTCCACAGGCAAGCGTCGCTAAATTAGGGAATGATCTTATGCCCCCAAGGGGGCGTTTCAGCGAAAGGAGAAGGCGTGTTCTGGCGCAAACGTTCCCTGGTGCTATTTGCAGTTTCAGAAAACAATTCCGCAACAAACCAGGAAATACCTGGTTTAAAGTCAGCGGCGCGTTGTTCAGATGCTATTTTAAGGGCGCATGCATAATATTGCTTGTTAACCTCGCGTATACACTTTGCTTCTCTCGTCTACCTAGCCACACAATCTTGGTAAATTATTTGGGGAAAGAACAGTTGATACACGGTAATAAGTTGTGCTTTCAAATCAATGCATCCGCTTCTCACTTGCGTTTCAGAATGTTAAAATAGGGCCCAATGTGTTGTATTTAACTCAAAATCGTAATATTGTGTTTAAACTCTAATACTACATATGAGTTAGCAGTAGTTACAAAAAGTTTGTTCATTCCTTGCTGCAATGGTCTGTCGTGATGAGGAGGAATCCGTTTTTGGGTCGAATGGGAGCGCCCGTGGGCGTCGACAGTTGGAACATTTTGGTTTCGGTGGTTCTCCTCCAGCTCACTTCTAAACTCGCCCTCCTTTGGCCTTCCATTTCCCATCGATTCAGTGAGTCAAAGGTGCACGTGAGAGTGACCCTGACATGTTTGTGTGCAAATTTCCCAATTTAGCGTCTAATAAGCCCAACCACGGCCCCCCCCCCCCCCCCCCCCCCCCCCGCACCCGCACCGCCTCCGCGATGACGTGCTAATGGCTAACACCTACACTAGTGCCAGGCCTGACGCTTGGATCCAGAGTCTTCACTGCTCAAACCGCTGCCCCGATGACAGCGATGAATGGTGACGCCTCGGGCCAAAATGCAACAATCACACAGTTTTTATTTTTACGGTCCTCGCTGATTGCTGGTCACATCGGTGTGTGTTTTGGGAAGGATGCAAGCGGGTGGAAAAAGGTGAGAAATTACAGCAGTGGCGAGGGGCAAGAGAGAGAGAAATGAGTGAGGAAGCAGAGGGAGTTCTGTCACGAGAGGTATCTCATTAAACCGGAGCAGAGACGAAACACCGAGACATAGACACGCGCCACACTGTGTGTGACAAGTCAGATGTTTGGTAGGGAGCAGTAGTTACGGGGTTTGACACCAAGATAAAAGGTTCTGGGTTCGATCCCCGATGTCCACCTGTAGCCATCCTTGAACAAGAAGTCCTAAACCCTACCTGCTTAATGACATCTGTGTTCACTCTAAGTTGCCTTTGGACCAAATAGTAAATCGTAAACATGCTGATACGATCTTCTACCACCCACCCGTCGCTCTGGGGCTGATCAGGACGTTGGTTAGGGGGGTCGGTATTCAGTTGAGTGCCTGGTGTGCAAACGTTGGAAATGAATGATGGCTCCAGCAAACACCTTGCAGCGCTAATATATAGCAGTGTCGTCATTGATCGAGCGTTTGTCTTTGTCTTGAAATGATGTTAATGTGTCTATTGATCCTATGAATGCTTTCAAATGGGTTTCGAAAACAGACATGAGGCACATACACGCACACAAACGGCACTCTCACTCCCACACAGACTCACACACACACACACACACACCTAATCACTCAGACTCATGTATGTAACCCAGTAGTATTCTGCTGTTTTGTTGCACTGTGTGCTTCGTTCTCCGGCTCGGGGAGGATTATAAAAATCAATGAGGCTCAGATAGAAGCTAGGAACAAGCCCCAACTCCACTATCGACCAATCAGCACGTCAGGAACAACCAGGGGAGGGATGGGTGAGTCAAGATGGCCGCCGGCAGAAGCAGCTCATCTTTTCTGTCTTGAACTCCAAATGTTCCGGAAGAGTCTGACACAACGGTGGGCGGGGAGGACGGGGAAATCTCGGGGACCAACAGAGCTGTCAGCCGTGCGCTGGCGCGGTGAGGTGGACACAACAACCGGGGACGCCAGGAAACACATAAGACAACAGGTACACAACAAAGGCACCATGTACGAGCTACCACAGATGACAACCGCCTACATGACCACAACTGCAAGACAACAATAGCAAACAAGTCAACAAGAAATAACGACGACAGCCACCGCAAACAAACAATCGACAACATCAACAATCTGTAACAGCAACAACTGTCAACAAGAAACAAACATACACGACAATCACAAACAAACATCAACAACGTCAACAGCCTACAAAAGCAACAACATCCTAGATAAGAAACCAGTTGTTTTCCTCTGGAAAGCTGCGGCGGCGGTCCTTGCGGCTAGACACACGGGAACGGTCGCCGTGGTATTGATTGTTAACGATAACGGAGCACATCGTTAATTTGCCGGCCTTGTTCGTCCCTTAGTGATGATGCGTACACTAGGGCGATTTGTTTACAGTGTGGTTGTTTGGGACGATAAAGCCGCCGGGAGTGGCAGGATCGATCTTAACTAGACTGCTTTGTTGTGGGCTCCAATAGAGCAGAGAGACACTCTTAGTGGATATCTGCAGGCTCTTCTGCTGCTCTGTTCACTCTCTCTCTCTCTCTCTCTCTCTCTCTCTCTCTCTCGTTCATACCTACGATATGAAGCAGTGCTAACAGTAAGGAAAACTCAGTCGTATCTATTAGAAATGTTTACGTGAAATGGCAAATAATAAAAAATAAGTGAAGTACAATAATGTGAGATGCTAGCGCTGCTGCCCCCCACAACACGACCCCGGATAAGCTGTTTTGAAGATGAGGAGGAGGTGGGATATCAAAACTGATTTGAGTTTAGGAAGGAGAACACAGAATTGATTAACCTAATCAAAACAATTATCGCTTACACTCACCAGCACTACGGGCATCACAGGTAAGATACAAACTCTTGTATCTGCCGTGCAGGTCAATGGAGAAGCTTTTTATTTTACATGGACATTTGTGTTAGATGAGTGTCAACATAATTATCTGTTCCCTTTTAACACTTTGACTGAAAGAGTCAAAGTCATAGAAACAATATTAGAGAAAAATGGGAGGAATTTGAGCTTTTCGGACACTTATAGTATAACGCTACGGTGTTTTATTGATGGTGAAGTCTGGCGGTGATTTATTTAACGTCTGAGTGGTGATGAGGCTACCCGACACCTATAGTATAACGCTGCATTATATTGAATCTCAGTGTTGAAATTCCAACTAAAACTGTACATTTATTGGCTGTTTAAATGACATGCTACCTTTTCACCCACATAATGATTCTATAGGACATGTTGTTTACAGTAACGCCTCGTGCCCACTGCACCGTCCGTCAAACGTCGGAAGGCGTGGCTGACGGATGGCGGAGTTTTCCAGGGTCGTCAAAAAGTTGAAAAATTTTCAACTTTGTGACGGAACGGAGTGCACGGATCCACAATGCATTGCGCGTCCGTCCCCATTCAAAGTCAATGGGGATCAGTCAACGGACGGAGGCAGTGGGCACGAGGCGTAACGCCTCGTGCCCACTGCCCTCCGTCCCTTGACCTGACATTCAAACATACGTGAGACACCAATGGCCGCGACTCGGGGCATACAACGATGCGGCACACGGCCTCTCTGCTCTATGTGGACCGTATCTTCCCTGCGCCTGAAAAGGAACACAACAACGCATAAGGCACGAGAACAACGGCTAAACAATGGTCTCCCTTAACAAAGACACGCTTCCCTCAAGTGGAAGGCCACCGAGTGCAGAGGCAAAATATCCTCTTAGTTTTGCACTCAGAAAGTTGCACGACAGTCACAGCTAGCAGCATGTAGCTTGCTAGAAAAGACGGAAAAGTATGTTTGGTTGCCTTTTACAATATTCTCATTACAATAACTTACATGTCGAGTTATATTTATTTAACACACGGCCAAACCGGAGTTGGTTGAAAGTGCGTTGCATCATGAAATGATATCTGACCTGGATCGTGGCCTTGTTCTTAAAAATGTTGGACGGGAGTAGTGTGAGTGTGTGTGTGCATCTCTCTCTCTCTCTCTCCTCTCTCTCTCTCTCTCTCTCTCCTCTCTCTCTCTCTCTCTCTCTCTCTCTCTCTCTCTCTCTCTCTCAGTAACAGTGTTATCGTACTATTTGTTGCTAGGGTTCATGGCTGCATGTCATCAAGGCGAATGCTTCCGGTAGGATCCAATTAAAAAACGAGGAATAGGAAATGGCGTTCCTTTAGGGTGCTGATGCTATTTCTTGCTCAATGTAATGTCTTATTAAATCACATTTCAAATGTCTTTAATGGTGCTGCAGGTAAAAAATGTTAGAACCCTATTATTTGAGTGTTGTTTTTTTTTTTAAATAACCATCCTTCAGCTTTTGATGAAGTGAACAGTATTGTGAGTATGTTGGAATGACTTCGCCTGTTTCTGTCATGAGTGTGAACCACTTTAAAGATCCTCGTCAACCTTCCCGCCACTTTATCTTTCCCCAGCCGGACAAGCGGCGACCTTTCGACGCAAGACGAGAGTTCACGCAAATACTCGAAATACTAGTATTTGCGTGTGCGGTTTGAACCCCTTAACGCAAACAATTCCGCGAGAGTCTCTCTCTCTCTCTCTCTCTCTCTCTCTCTCTCTCTCTCTCTCTCTCTCTCTCTCTCTCTCTCTCTCTCTCTCTCTCTCTCTCCCGTTCTCTCTCTCGTTCTCTCTCTCGTTCTCTCTCTCTCGTCTCTGAAAGTCGCGTCTCTATCTCCATCACAGATCCATCTGCACTTCACAGGCGCGGGGGAAATTACAGATTGTATAGTTGCATAGTAGTAATCACACACCACACACACACACACACACACACACACACACACACACACACACACACACACACACACACACACACACACACACACACACACACACACACACACACACACACACACACACACACACACACACACACACACGTGGAGGTTCGTGTCTGTGAAGCGGTACTTCAAACGCCTTCGTAGACATTGCGGGCCTCAAGCGGGTAAAATGCGCACACGCGCACACACACTGGTAATGTTTGATATCTTAAGCTTGGCCTTTGTGTGTGTGTGTCTCTCTCCCTCCGTCACTATCTCTCTTTGTCTCTCTATTAAATGTAAGATTAATCTCTCTATATTGTCTCTTTCTCTCTTACTACATCCGTCTCTCTCTCTCTCTCTCTCTCCTCTCTCTCTCTCTCTCTCTCTCTCTCTCTCTCTCTCTCTCTCTCTCTCTCTCTCTCTCTCTCTCTCTCTCTCTCTCTCTCTTTGACTATCTCGTGACCTTCTCTCAATTCAATTAAAAAAATCTTCGTTTTCGCGCAAAATACCTTTCACGTTGCCAACGCAGTTCAAAAATGAAAAGAAGAAAAAATAACAGCGTCGACTTGTGTCCATCCCTCTCGATCTCAATCTATCGTCTCTCCATCCCTCTCCATCTCTCCATATCCGTCTCCATCTCTTCATTCCGTCTCAATCTCTCTCTCTCTCTCTCTCTCTCTCTTCTCCTCTCTCCTCTTGTCGTCTGCTGTGACGAGTGATACATCAAGTCTGGACGACAGCTCCCGCGGCATTGCGCGTCTGACCTCGTCTGAACCCGTCTGACCTCCGCGTCGTCACGGACGCAGCTGCCGCCACGCCCCCCCACCCCCCCAAGTCTAGCCTATATATTGTTTCAGGCGTTAAGGGCATAGAACGAACAAAGTTGCTGCCGTAATCCTTCCTGGGCGACAGAATTAATAATGGCGAGGGGATGGGGTTGTTGGGCCCACGGATACACCTCGTGAAGCGCGTGGTGTTTATAGTGGGAGGGTTTCGGGTTTCATTAGTGATTAGAACTGTACGAGGATTAAGGATTACACACACACCACACACGTGCAAAAACGCTCGGAAACAGACATACTCAAGCACACTCACAAACGCGAAAACAAAACACACAAACGCTCTCTCTCTCACACACACACACACACACACACACACACACACACACACACACACACACACACACACACACACACACACACACACACACACACACACACACACACACACACACACACACTCACACACACACACACACACACACACACACACACACACACACACACACACACACACACACAAGCTCTCTCTCTCTCTCTCTCTCTCTCTCTCTCTCTCTCTCTCTCTCTCTCTCTCTCTCTCTTACACCCCCCCCCACACACACACACACACACAAACATACATAAACACACCCAGACCCACACAAACACACATGCGAAAACTGACACATAAACGTTTTCTCTCACACACACACACACACACACACACGCACGCACGCACGCACGCACGCACGCACACACACACACACACACACACACACACACACACACACACACACACACACACACACACACACACACACACACACACACACACACACACACACACACACACACACACACACAAAGCACCATAAAACGAGTATTCACTCAGCGGGCGGCCGGCTCGTTTCTCATGCACAGACTCTTTCCCTCTGTAGCCTTTCTCACGCGCTCGCTACAACACTGCTTATTTAATTAGCCTACAACATCCTTCCTGTGTTTTGTTATATGTGTGGGTAATATTAGACCTAGGCCTACTTCTTGGGCACCGTAAAACTTGCTCCGAGTTGTATCCCCTCACAGTCGTGTTAAGGCTGTGGAAGTCACAAGTTGTGATCTTGATGTTTTAGAAATAAAACCATGCACATTTTTGCGCTCATGCGTTTTTCCGTGAGGCGACCGTGTGTGTGCATGTATGTGAGTGCATTCGTGTTTGTGCGTGCATGTTTATTTTATGAACCAGGCCCTTATTTTTGCCTCCGTGGGCTCCAGGGTTGGCGTCCTCTTTGTTTGGTGTGAAAGTGACGCCGCTACTGTCCTCGATAGGGCCGTCCTGCCTGCCTCGCTCCATTCACTGGTGTAGCCTACATCGGCACCTTGACGTGCTGCGGTGGGAACCAGCGAACAACACTTGTCCCACCGGGGAGAAGTAGCCCACTATTGGACAAAAGATTATAGTTTCAGTTTTTTGCGCAATCAAGAAGAAGAAAAGGAATGGCCAATTTTTTTTCCAGCCGAAGGCGCAGGAAGTCAAATGATTGAATGCGACCTCTTCAAAGGAGATGCATAGGCTTCCATTTGTTCGGAATACACTGGTCGTCCTCATTCAAACATTTATACACCGACCAAAGTAAACGACGAGTTCTAGATCTTCTATTCTTGATGTTTTTCTGACCTCTTGTGGCAACCAGTAGAAGTGCACCTACTGGAACGAGGTTCATGCCTTTGCTCAGAGTTCCCCGCGGTTATAATATGACTGATATCAGCACAGATTTGACACATTGGCAAAATAGAAAATACTTTTATTGAGTCAAAAGCAACTTATTGCGATCTCCTATCAAACTATCTTCACCGTTATGTATGTGGGATGGGCTACAAATGATCCACCACACCACCGGGTGGGGTAGGTCATTAGCCCATCTGCCACGACCTTTAGGAGACCTCTCCAACCTGGCGTTTATTTAGCGTATTGTCAACATAAAACAATCATAACATATCTATTAATCAGGAAGCCCCAGGTTAAAGGGTTTCATCGGAGGTGAACATGAGAAACGTCGACGTGTGCGCCGCGTCACTTCTTGGACTTCACGACGTCGTCGCGCTCTGCCGGGAACACGTCGATCTCCTTGATTAGCCGATCCGCGATCGTCTTGTTGTTGGCCGACATCATCCGCCGGGACATCAGGTCCCACGGCCCACCTGCGAACAACGGGAAAACACCATCGCTTTATTAGAGACTCAAAAGTTGAATACACGTTGCAATATATAGATGGAGGAGAAGATAGGCTATTTTGATATAATTTTTATTAAAACTAGATATTTTAGGCTAATATCCAGTGATAGGCTATTTTGATCAAATAAAAGTAAAACGGGATATGAAGGTGAACGATTTCAGCTTACTTGTCAAATCTGTCATAAGGCCCTTACTGTGATTATATTGTTTGAACTGTTATTCCCACCCACTTGGACTGTGTTTTGAATGGGTGAAATGGTACGCCTGCTTGCTCGATCTTGGGGACACACAAGAGCCTGTCTGTTTTAGAAGTACCTCATGTGAATAGTATTTCATGTGGAATGAGTATTGACAAAAACTGAGTGATAATCATTCTATTTTCGGGTATGTTTCATCGAAATTAAATGAGCAATTATAACACAATAATTACCTTATTATTCAAGGTAAAAGGTAGAAGTGGTCAAAGTTAAAGTCAAAGTAACGAAAAGCCAGGATTCCTGTTTTAAATTTCAACAGTGAAGAGCTGATCTCAGCGTTACAGATTTCAGCAGCAACATGCCCCCTCCTTCAGTGATCCGCTGAACACATGGAGGCAGTACCGCTGAGCTCTGCCCCACCGCCCCCTCTGTCGCCCCCCTCCGTCCTCACCGTCCACATCCAGCAGCAACCCCCCAGCCTCGGTGACGATGACGGCCCCGGCGGCCACGTCCCAGCAGTGGATCCCGATCTCGAAGAAGGCCTCCACCGCCCCCGAGGCCACCAGGCACATGTTGGTGGCCGCCGTGCCCGACCCGCGCAGCCTGGACCGGGGGGAACACACACCAATGAGGGCCTGCTCGCTCTGGAGCTTGTGGGTGGGTGTGTCTGTGTGTGACTGTGTGTGTGTGTGTGTGTGTGTGTGTGAGAGTGTGTGTGTGTGTGTGTCTGTGTCTGTGTCTGTGTCTGTGTCTGTGTCTGTGTCTGTGTGTGTGTGTGTGTGTGTGTGTGTGTGCATGTGTGTGTGTTCTTGGATGTGTGTATGTTTGCCCATATGTGTGTTTACGTGCATTTGTGTGTGCATGTTTGCACATGTGTGCGTGCGTGCGTTTGTGTGTGTACGTGGATGTGGGCGTGTTGCTCACCCATGCACAGGGATACAGAGGACCTTCTTCATGGTGGAGAAGATCTTGCTGACGGTCTCCTCGTCCCTGTTGGAGCCCAGCTCACTGATGATCATTGACTTCCTGATA
>NC_082404.1:7516754-7621754 GCF_031168955.1 Gadus macrocephalus | reverse complement strand
CTTTGTAGTTTTCCATCAGGGTATCACTGGGGATTGGGCCTGCATGCCAGTCTTCTCTGTGTGTGTGTGTGTGCGTGTCTATGTCGGTTTTCTTAGCCCTAACTTCTAGGAGTGGCCCATATGTGTGACTAAAGTGTTTTTGTTTCATGCTTTCAGGTCTACTAATACCCTGTAATCTCTGTAGTTACGGACAGCAAAAGCATCACATCTGTTTGTTTGTGATGCTTCGTGAAGTCCCTCAAGGTTATCTGTTGGAGTGAGAGGGCAAGCATAAAGCAGTTGACAGAGAGAAGGTTGTGTTCAATGAGGGTGACGCGTGAAGCCTCCCCTTCCATGGATTCCTCCATACCTGAGAGAACACCTCTAGCTGAGTTGAGTCATGCAGATCTTATTCTGGATGTTCAAATTGTGACTGAAGTGTCTCGGAACTTATTGTGAAACTAGACAGACTTTTGAGGTGATCATTTCGGAGGATGATACCACTAAAAACCTTACCCGGACTGAATAACACCAAAGCCTTGATGTTACACCCAGGGACCCTGCTTGCCGTTTCGGTGCCCTACGCGAGGGGGGGGGGGGGGGCTGGTTACACCGTTCTGCCCTACAGAGGCATACTGCAGTGTCTGTCAGTGGTGAAGCAGAGAATCATTTTGAAAATTTGTGTTGCAAGTGAACATGCCGTAAACATACATTGATTCAATGAGGAATTGATTCCTAAAAAAAGTACACAATATTTTTTATTATGTTATTTAGATGTACTTATACTTAAGAAATGTAGATGAGATAAAAAATTATAACAGAAAAAATCCTGCACTGTTGATTTTGTTGGAATATCCCCTTCAATAAAAGGTAAACCAAGATTACTTGATAACCTCCTCAGCTTCATCGTCATTATCTTTTGCAAATAGCTTAATCTCTTATCACTTCATTGGTGGTGTGCTTAGAGAACCAAGGTAGTCCTCCGTATCTCCTTGGGGAAACTGCATGAACTGAAGTATCCCTTGGGCTTTAGGTCAAAGTGTACACCTTTAATCTACAAAATAGAGAACAATTTAACCAAGAGACTTTGTGAGCTCATTTTGAATCATACCAAAAAAAATCTGAAGATTGCAGCTAACCTGAACCTTAAACCAAAACGAAACCATTTCTACACTTAACTACAGAAAACCCTTACCCTAACACTATGCCCTGAACCCTAAACCTAACAATGTCTATCTTCAATTTACGCTGAACTTACCTTCGCTTAAACTACCAAAACATAATCATGTCGTAAACTTAAATCAAGCCAAATACTTAACTCAATTCCTAAACGTACAATATGATAATTTTAACTTTATACCTAAACAAACCATAGTTATTGTAATACTCAAACCACATATTCTGTTGGATCATGGGAAATTACCACCAGCAAAAGTAAAATATAAAAGTCATAAATCAAATATCAAAAAATAGGACACTTGGCGGATAATTACGTCAGGCAATTACAATTCGGCGTGTGACCATTCACTTCAACATTTATTGTAAAAACAGAGAAATAACAATATATTCCAACACAAATCTAATAGAAAGTAATAATCCATTCATGAATGAGGACAGAATAATATATTAAGTCTAATCCTCTCCCCATCCATTGATCGATGAACTATGGGTGGGTTTGTGAAAACAGCTGCTTATGTCCATGGAGAGAAATCCTCATCCTGGTGCTGTCTCTTCCTACTAAGACCCAAACCTGGAGGAACAAAGCCTGACTTAATGAAACAACAACACCAATAAATTGATGAGCCAGAAGGAGGGTTTTGGAGGAGTAGAAGTTTTGCAGAGCAAGAGCGGAATCAAAAGATTAAGCCTGCATTATCGCTGCAGTCTGAATGTCAGCTATACAATACAAACCCAGTATTTGTATTGTATGGGTTTGGGTACCCCAGTACCCAAACCCTAAACCTAGTGAAGAAAAAGGTTGAAATACATGCTGGTTAAATACAGTACTCAGACATATGTACGGAATTTGTTCTATCTATACAATACATACAAGTTACAAAATAATGTATTAACTAACATATAAATGTATATGTAGAGATTAGTACAAATAGATAGATGGCCCAAAAGCTGAATTCACTGGTTCAGACATGCCTCCTAGACCTGCCGCACCCTGACACACACACACACACACACACACACACACACACACACACACACACACACACACACACACACACACACACACACACACACACACACACACACACCCACACCCACACCCACACACACACACACACACACACATACATTTCTATGGGAACACTCTGCTGTGTTGCTGGCTTGTTCTGTCTTATCAAGTCATGAAAAAAACCTTTTTTTCAACTTCTTCAACCAACAGAGCTGGAGGTGTTTTTCAGCAGACGTTCATCCAAGGCCACTTGAGAAAGGCTCCGTATGTGAGGTGGGGCCAGGAGAGCTCCTTCATATGCAATTGGAAAATTCCCTGTAAGACGCTTTGGCCATAGTGTCTGCAACATAGTGAAGTTCTTCGGCCCTCTGTGGCCACGGGCTCATTCAATATTCAAAGATTCAAGATTCAAAGGTTTTAATTTGTCCCATACTAGGATGTGAAGTAAAATGTTTGTGTGACATAATCTGTATTACTGTGCTTAAAACAGAAGTTAAAATAGAATAATAATATAAATATAAATTTAATAGAAGGAAATACATTGCAGCCTCCCCCATTCACACCAAATCAGGCGTAGCGGCCATTACCCTTAACTGCTCCAGAGATCTGGCAGCTTAACATCATTGGTCTGACCATGTTGCCAACTGAAATCACGCCTTCAGGGCAGGGTTGGCCAACTCTGAAAAGGACAACACGGCGTCCCTCCGTCTCTCTTCTATTGTCCGAGTGGCTCGGTAAACAGTGGAATGCTACAATGCTAACGTTACATGGGGTAGGGTTAGGGTGTGTGTGAATGATGGCTGGCTTACTTAATCTCACCAGCCTGATTCTGATTGAACCCTGGGGCTGGGTGAGGCTGCACAGCTTCTACCAGCCATCAGACAAATAGATTAAAAAAAAAAGCAGAAGACTGTTAGTTTGCACAACTGCATCTTGAAAACAGGAACTGAAGGAACTGAAGCAATAAAAGTACTGACGTTTATTTTAACTGTGACAGAAAGATCCTCAGTTGAGGTGACTTTTCCCATTCAAGTTTGATCTGCACTACACCAGATTGTGGTTTGTAGATTCTGTCTCTACATACATGAGTCCTGGAGAGGGACTATGGGGGCAGGGCGCCTCTTGATGATAGCTAGATGGATGGATGCTATCACCTGCGAGAATCCCCACCACTGTCATAACCCAGTTGGTATAGCCTACACCGTTGCAATATGCAACAACTTGCCATTGTTTGGGGTATATTTTAAGATGTGTTAGCTAACCACCCTGTTTTAGGCCGTAGCACAACGCGAAAAATGTTGACTGACCAACATTGCCTGATGGGCTATATTGCCATGAGAAAACCAGTTTGCTTATTAGAAAGCATTCATCAGTGCACACTGGGCTGATGGTGATTGCAAAGGTGTTCAGGCCTTATAGGTTGTTTTAGAACAAAGCTCCTTACTGCTGCTTAATGCTTTTGTAGCTGGTGAGAAGGATGATGAGCCAGACATTAGCCATGAGGGGGCCAGGACAGCACAGTTAGAGAGGATACAAATATAAACTATATATATATATATTAATTAGTTATTGCAGTTTAGTAGAAAACCCATAGCCTACACACAATCAAATGTGTAATAGATGCATCTAACATGAAATCCAGATGTTCAGAAGATTACGATGTTCACAGTGTAGATTCAATAACCGGCCAATCTAAATAACACTAATGAATCATGTCAAATCAGTAAAGCTAATTAAAAATGGCCCTGCATAAACTTAATGTGATGGATTATAAAATAGATAGAATTAATCAAACAAATTAAAAAACTTGAAAGTTGTTTAGTGAATAGCTGCTCTGAGAATCTGTTTCCATAAAATGATGGTGCCTATGGACCGTGGCTTTCACTTTTTTATTAAACAAGTCAATACAGATCCTTTAGGAGAGGATTGCCGACAGAATCTGTGTGTGTGTGTGTGTGTGTGTGTGTGTGTGTGTGTGTGTGTGTGTGTGTGTGTGTGTGTGTGTGTGTGTGTGTGTGTGTGTGTGTGTGTGTGTGTGTGTGTGTGTGTGTGTGTGTGTGTGTGTGTGTGTGGGGGGGGGATTTTTTGTTAACTTCTCCTGTTCCTGTTCAATGTTAACATGTTCATATTGAAGGGAAATTATTAAGTTGTTCACTTTTTGTAGTCCTTTTAAATATAAGTAGCCCAATTAAAACCCAGTTTTCTTAAAAGTAAAAAGTGGTCTGTACTGGGGCATGAAAATTGTTTCGACCCTGTCCCTCAACACTGTTGGCACGCCTGATGACCAACATTAACAGACGTCATATGAGTCATGGTCCCCACATGAGTAGGCTACTCATACAATCCTATAATCTTAGATGTATAGTAGATTAGTTCACCAGATGACACAGTCCACTTTATAGACGTCTGGGGGAACTCCCTTACTGGGATGTCACAAAAATCTGAAGATTTCGAAATGGTATGTCATGGAAAATAGACATCCTGTGTATAATGTACAGAATGAATAAATACCAAATATGGGTAACAAGACAGGGCGTACGGAGCTAAACCACGGAGCAGTCAGCGTCCAAGGGAGGTTGTAGCGCCCTCTGTTGGTAGAGCTGTAGAAACTATTGAAAGGCCGGGCTAGTGTGAGTTTCTGCCCCCCTGTGTGAGTTGAAATATTGATTGTGTATGTGTGTGCGTGCATCTGTGTTTGATTGTGTGTACGATCATGCATGTGTAAGTGCATCTGTTTTTTATTGTGTAAAATAAAACCCAGATGCACAATGAAAGTAAACTGCACAATGATAAAATTAGAATCATGATTTTCTTGCTTAGAATATAGTTGACGACTCTCTCATGATTTGTTTCCAATACAAAGTTTTATTGCACAAATGACATGATACAGAAGGAAACGAAACAAAAACTATGATTGTGCGTGAGATAGGACATCCACCTTGGAAAACAGAAAGAGGACAATCATGTTTCATCTTGAATCTCAAACTGAACATATTTGTCCTTCCTTGCAAAACTTCTCCCGCACCGTCTGATTGTAACACGCTGGTGTCTCCCTGGCTCTCTGGCTTTACTCCCCCTGGTTTTCTGCTGCTCTGAATCACATGGTGTAACACTGCGTTGTGATTGGTTGAGGGAGCAAGTAGGCGTGCTTGTTTAAAAAAAATAATAATAATAATAATTACATTGCATGGTTAAGAATCGAGACCGCGAGTTTCAACACGAGTCCTGGTGCAGCCCTAGTGGGAGCAGGTCCTTCAGCTTGGCGCGTCGTCCCGCCCACATGGGAACACGGTGAGCTCCTGAGCGATACGCTGGGCCACGCGGGGGCTGCTGGCTACGATCAGCCGGCGGGACATCAGGTCAAACGGCCCTCCTGGGGAATACATCAAGCGTTATTGATCAGCGAGTGGAGCATTGGTTGTTTCTCAAGAGAGGCCACACAACAGGACAGATAAACGAGCCCTGTGTAAACATGACTCCGGCATTTGGGTTTGAACCCAAAGCTTATTGTCATTAGCATCATTTATCATGTTATAAATTATTGTCAACATGAAGTTAGACTAGCCTAGTGACCGGATACCTCACCACATTTCTTCCCAATCCAAAGCTAATGTGATATGAATAGTGTTTTAGCAACATAGCTACACTAGGCTTGGTTTACATACCTCAAATCAGGATTGGATGGAAGCCAGGGCTAATGTAATATTGGCATTGTATTAGAAACATACCTTTACTAGGATAGGTACCCATATCTCAGAGAGGGTGGGTTTGATCCCAGGGCTTAGAATTAGAATCCACATTTTAATCCTAAACGACACAGCTACACTAGGGAGATTAAGTGGTTGTAGTTCTGGGTATTATAATACTTATCACTAATATTAACCATGGGCTGGGTTTTTGTTCAACACAAACATACACTCCTTTCTGGTAGCCTAAAGTCTCGTTGTAGGAATGAATGAAAAAACATGATTGAGTGACTGAATCAGAGAGAGAGAGAGAGAGAGAGAGAAGAGAGAGAGCGAGAGAGAGAGAGAGAGAGAGAGAGAGAGAGAGAGAGAGAGAGAGAGAGTACTACGATGAATACTTGAATGGGTAGCCGGGTGAATGAGTGAGTGAACGTTTGATGAATGGATGAAAGAATCACAAACCTGTGATGTCCACGATGACCCCCCCGGCCTCAGTGACCAGCGCCGCCCCCCCGGCCATGTCCCAGCAGTAGATCCCCTGGTGGTAGTAGGCGTCGGCAGCGCCACACGCCACCAGACACATGTTGACGGCCGCGCTGCCCGGGCACCGCACGCTGGCCAGGGGAGGGGGTAGATCACAGATTACATGAGGATGGATTAGGTCACAGATTACATTACGGTGGATTAGATCACAGATTATATGAGGGGGATTAGATCACAGATTACATGAGGGTGGATTAGATCAGAGATTACATTAGGTTGGATTAGATCACATATTACATGAGGGTGGATTAGATCAGAGATTACATTAGGTTGGATTAGATCACAGATTACATGAGGGTGGATTAGATCACAGATTACATTAGGTTGGATTAGATCACAGATTACATTAGGGTGGATTAGATCATAGATTACATTAGGGTGGATTAGATCACAGATTACATTAGGATGGATTAGATCACAGATTACATTAGATAACTTTACATCACAAAACCGATGAGATTATAGAACACCACACACATTTTGATGGCATGTGTGTGTGTGTGTCTCACCCATGCACAGGGACATTAAGTATTTTCTGGATGTTGTCCATCACGGTTTTGAAGTGTTCCGGATCCTTCTTCAAACCCATCTCAGTCAGAACCAGAGACTTGGTAATATCTGAACGACAACTAATGGTTGAAAAGTGTTCAATCATGAAAGAATGCTGAGATTATTAGATTCTTAAATGACAATAAATCCTGATCGGTCATTACTTGTTATATTAAACAATTTAAATCATAAAAAAACATTAATGAATCCAATAAAAAACGGAATTTGATTTTTTAATAAATTAACTAATACATAAAAATAGATATAATGATTAGAATAATTCTATAAATAAAAATAATGAATTTCATGACTTAAATAAACCGAATATAAAAGTCAAGTGTACAAACGATTGTCGTGTTCCATATGGTTTGGCCACTAGCACCATCTGGTGGCCAAATGTGTAAATTGCAACCAGAAAGCCGACGGCTGTCATCAGTGTGTGCTGAACGTTACCTTCTTGACCGGACACCTTGATGGGGAGTCCGTTACAGAAGGCACCCTTCCCTCGCCGCGCTGTGTACATTTTGTCCTCCATGCAGCTGTACACGATCCCAAACTCTACCTTCGAGTCACATATTATACAACAGTATGGTTGTATTATTAGGCTGTCACGACTCACGACTAACAGAAAGAGTAAAAGCCCCTGCTATTCTTCTGACGATTAGGACTTAAATAGCTTCTTTCTACAAGAAAAAAACAGGAATCATACAACCTACTACACACTTGAGACAATAATAATAAAATTAGTAATGTATAGTGGAGTGCTAATAAACAACATCAAATAACTTATTTTGTATCAGGTGTGTGTATTCATTAATTAATAAATAAATAAATAAATAAAGCAGCAGGGTAGTAGCGACCCAGGCGTTTGACTCCCAGTCAAATGGTTCTGGGTTCAAACCCAACTGTCCGATACCCTCCTGCCGTAGGCGTCCTCGAGCAACACTCTTCAACCCCTAACTGGAAGGATAATATACGGTTGACCGTTGCTACCGAGCCCGGGCTCTGCTAAGTGATTAAATAGCAGATGAATAGACAGATGAATAAACCAACCTCTTTGTTGACGGTGAAGCCGATGGATACGGACACAAAGGGAAACCTAAAGGCGATCAGAGAACGACAGAGAAGCACTCAGAGAGACTCCTGGAGGAGTTGGCCCCGGAGGACCGCGACTGGAGGGAATTCAGGTCACCCGCTTTATGATAATTAAACATGGCAGGGAGATCGGAGATACAAATAAAAATGAGCAGAAGAACGAGAAGGAAAGCCTTTAATTTTCGAACACTAGTTACAACATTATCAACAACATTCTTGTTGTTGATATATCTGAGTGTTGGGGACGAAACGTGTCCCGTTTGCAGTTTGATCTTGACTTAAATGTATTCAAACTAAAGATGAGCTACTGAGAAATAAAGTATTCCTAACTGCTCGTATGGATTCACCATCGTCCTAGTCCCTTCCCCCTCCCTGCGATACCTCTGTCTCTAACCCCCTACTGCTCTTGTGGAGCATTAATGGCCTTTATTTTTTATCTTGCAGTCCAACTGATCATCCACTGACCACCTGGTGTAAGAACCAATCTCACCCAGGTATCTCCCCACCCCCCTTTTTTTCTCTACTTTGGCGGCAACGTCGATGTATGATCCAAAGGCAGATGCGGCATCTACTTATATACGTCTATGTGGAGACAGGTAACGATTGGACGGGCTTTGATAGCCCCGCTCTTGTGTGTTTTGATATACTGTTGGCTGTGAGAAATTAAGCAGAGGACCCCTGAAGGACTGCACTGGTTGTTTGGGTGTCCTGAGAGAGCTCGCGAATAAATTATTGAACGTTAATAAGTCTTGACTCTGTGATCTATTTGGAACGAAGGAAGCAGAAACTATACCTTGATTTTAATCTCCTTCAATATTTTGCAGGCTAGCCAGGAGACTTCTACAACCTTACCTGTGAACAAAGTTAGTGGTGCCGTCGATGGGGTCTATGATCCAGGTGGGGCCGTCGGAGAGAACACTGGGCGCACCTGCAGCCACAGACTCCTCCCCTATGAAGCTTTTCAAAGTAGGAGCAACACCAATCATGAACATTCCGATGTAAGGTGTTATCGGTTATCTGGTAATGATGCCGTTCCATTCATGATTGATGTATTTTAATTTGAAAGACACCGATGTTAGAGTGTATCTATGTTATTCTGTACAGTGAAGTTTTTCCCCTGACTTTAAGTCTTATGTATCCCCAAAGCCGCATCCGTCCCGGCTCAAATACACTTAGCTTATGACACTATTATCCGTCAGCATTATTATTCATACTTAAAAATGTTTGGCCCAGGGGGCGTTTATGAAGAAAAAGATGAGGCATACTTCTATTATTTGTCTCCCCGTTATTAGCAGCAATGAAAATATGTTTACATCTGTAAGGGCCTACTGGACCCTGCTCAGGGCCCTCCTAGGGGACGGAAAACATTTCTACCATTATTTTTTTTACCATAAAATCAGACGTGACACCCGAGGCTGTGTAATAAGAAGGGTCACTACCAGTGTGTGGGGTACTTCTCCCTGATGGCGGATATTATGAGCTTCTCTACTCTCTGGTCCGTCTCTGTCACCAGATCCGTCGGAGAACTCTTCTCCATGACCGCAATGTCCTTCTCGAGCGCCTCTCGGACAATCTGTTGGAGGCAAACACTGACAATAGGTTTACTGTTTTACTTGGTAGGACAGGATTCGATTAGGTTGCATTTCCATTACCCCGACAGGAATGCAGTGTCACAGCAGAAAGTACAGGACAGTTAATAAAGAGAAGCCCACGCAAAACATGAAAAAAAACTCATGACCCAAGAAGTTAAACAAATACAAAAGATATAGGCCTAACGAAAAAAAATCTTTAGATTCTAAATTATATTCATGTTAGCTAGACAATGACGCTAGTTCGACTTTATATTAAATATTGTCAAGCCTACTTATATCTACTGTAATATATACAAATAAGCATTTTGACAGGACATTCAGGTTGAGCAAGATTATTTCGTGAGGTTGTTTTAAAAGCGTACACAACACGCACGCACACACACACACACACACGCACGCACGCACGCACGCACGCACGCACGCACGCACGCACGCACGCACGCACGCACGCACACACACACACACACACACACACACACACACACACACACACACACACACACACACACACACACACACACACACACACACACACACACACACACACACACACACACACACACACACACACTAATAATAATAATTGTAATTTTGATTAATATCCCACCTTCCCCGCCTGTTTGGTTACTTCCACACAGTGGTTCATACATTCTTGCCAAGAGTCCGTCATGTCGTTGATCAAAGTCTGCTGTGCACGGGAAGAACTGTTTTTAATGACACATACGGCTATGAAAACACACACAACAGCATTGCTGGTGTTGTCATACTGACCAGCAATGTAAAGCAGTCTAATAAACAGGAAAAGATCTATCAGATGGAGGGTTTGATGCCGAATGGACATCAAAACTGAGCGAAATCAGCATCCCTACTACCTGCTTATTATTGTGTTATATCTGAATTCGCTGCAAGTCGGGTTGGGTATACTTCCGCTGCATGACTAAATAGCAATGCTTAGAAAAACACTTTAAGACACTTTTGGACAGAGTTTATAGAATTGGAATAAATAAAACTCCATACGTTAGCACAGGATGGATCGTTAGCTCCTGCTGCACTAGTTGGAATTTGGTTAAATGGATGCGATACTGCATGATTAATGATCTTCCTGTAAATTCATTGAGCTGACCTACCTTCAATATAAAATACAGTGTTGTAGTATCGGATACTACGGTTAATATTTACGCATAGATATTGAAATGTGCGAAGCTTCCTGGGTGCTCCACGCTACGCCCCTCCTCTTTAGGGCTTGACTTATTGATGTTGTCCAATCACATAGAAGACAGTTGTCGCCCTCAACTGCCATTGGTCAAACACATAAGAAAATCTGTGACCGCAAAACGAACATAATATTTTAAGGGAAACTGTCAACACATAAAAGCCATTTATTTGGAGATGACGTCTTAATGTTTGTATATGGTTCAAGCTGAAGTTAGTTCGCCAGTTCACTCACAGGCTTGTTTTATTAGAAACCCGGTTGAACTTCCTCATAGGGAAAAACCTAAGGCCAATAATATAGTTTAGTTTTATTGGTCAATCTTAGTAGAATAAATGTATCTTGAATGCGATCTTTTGAGATGTATCGATGGAAACATGGGACAAATCATTAATCTTAGCACTGAATGCATATCAAATAAACCCTTTATTTCTCTGATTTCTGACTACCACTGGGAAACTCCGTGACTTCATCCCCATTTCAACCAAATTGAAGTCATGTGCATCTCCATGAGGTCGCATATAAGGACTCGTCTGTCCCTATGAGCCCCTCTGGACCTGCGAAGGGCACAGTCTTTCAGGGCAGCAAACCACAAGCCCGGAGCAGTCTAGTTGGTTAGTGAGGTAGTTAGATGGTTCGTCAGTCAGTCTGACTGACAGTTGATGAGTTGGTGAGTTGGTAAGTTGGCAACCTAGTTTTTATTTTTTAGTTAGTACGCAAGTGAGTGAGTGAGTTGGTTAGTTGATGAGTGAGTTAGTTATCTGGTCTGGTGATTGTTTATGTTGTTATTTATGTTGTAATCTTCACTCATGATGTAGCTGTGTGTTGTCATTTCAATCCCCCCCCCCCCACACACACACACACACACACACACACACACACACACACACACACACACACACACACACACACACACACACACACACACACACACACACACACACACACACACACACACACACACACACACACACACACACACACACACACACACACTGAATTGGTAGTTTTTCTACCCTTTCAGCTTGTGGAACATGAATGATTAAAGGTGAGGTGGTTGCCATGGAAACCACGTTGTCCTCAACAGCCAAAAACGTGTTTGTTTGTAAGTAGCGCCTCTTCATTAAGGTCAAAGTTAAACGCTGGTAACTGTTTCTTTAAGGGAATTTTACACTACCTATTGTCACAAGTGATCCTTTAATCGTCTCTTTCACTCACTTTTTCTTTCTTTTCTTTACCTTCTCCCATTTGGTCTTTCATGATTTACTTCCCTTCCTTTCTATTATAAGATATTGTTTGAGAATGCTAATATAGTTGATCTTTCTTCTGTTTCTTATGTTCACAATCTTTCATTCTTTCTCCTTTCCTCTTTGTCGTCTCTCCTTCATTCTATTTCTTTAGCTCCTGCTTTTCATCTATAGTGATATCTGAGTATGGTATGAAGTTTAATGTTTGCCTGTCTCCGACTGAAAGGGTTTATTGTTTGGTTCTGCTGCGGTGGATGGAAATCTGAGGGCGGAACCACACCCAATCTGAAGTCTATAGTGATTGGACGATGTTACAATTACATCATGCTGATAAACCCTACCTTCAGGTTCAGTAACAAGTGTCTTATGTCAAAGTCATGAAAAGATTGATCTTTATACATTCAATACAATGAACATCGTATTGTGTGTGTGTGTGTGTGTGTGTGTGTGTGTGTGTGTGTGTGTGTGTGTGTGTGTGTGTGTGTGTGTGTGTGTGTGTGTGTGTGTGTGTGTGTGTGTGTGTGTGTGTGTGTGTGTGTGTAGTTGTGACTGTGAGGAGGTTTGGAGGCTGTTTGAAGAGGCTGTGGTTCCCAAGTCCTCCTGCAGCAACCAAGTGAAGGACTACCAGGAGATGCTCAGCATCCTGCCCCAGAACTCCCCCTGCCACCAGGTAACCCACGGCAACACAACCCTAGCACCTTACACTAACCAGCAGGTAACCCACGGCAACACAACCCTAGCACCTTACACTAACCAGCAGGTAACCCACGGCAACACAACCCTAGCACCTTACACTAACCAGCAGGTAACCCACGGCAACACAACCCTAGTACCTTACACTAACCAGCAGGTAACCCACGGCAACACAACCCTAGCACCTTACACTAACCAGCAGGTAACCCACGGCAACACAACCACAGCACCTTACACTAACCAGCAGGTAACCCACGGCAACACAACCCTAGCACCTTACACTAACCAGCAGGTAACCCACGGCATCACAACCCTAGCACCTAACACTAACCAGCAGGTAACCCACGGCATCACAACCCTAGCACCTAACACTAACCAGCAGGTAACCCACGGCATCACAACCCTAGCACCTAACACTAACCAGCAGGTAACCCACGGCAACACAACCCTAGCACCTAACACTAACCAGCAGGTAACCCACGGAAACACAACCACAGCACCTTACACTAACCAGCAGGTAACCCACGGCATCACAACCCTAGCACCTTACACTAACCAGCAGGTAACCCACGGCATCACAACCCTAGCCCCTCATGCTAACCAGAAGGTAACCCACGGCATCACAACCCTAGCCCCTCATGCTAACCAGAAGGTAACCCACGGCCACTCAACAGACCAAAACCCCAAACTACAACAGCCCTCTCTGATGAACAGTGATGTGATTTCAGTTCCTGTTCTGGAGCAAGACAAGATGGATGATGGAGGCCTACACCACCCTGATGGAGAACGTCTACACCCTGGAGGACACGCTAGTGGGCTACGTGTTCAACCAGCTGGACTGGTGTGGACACCTCCACCACACAGGTTGAGTGGGTGTGGGTGCGAGGGAGCTATTCAACCATCCCCCTATCTAGACATCATCACCATCATCACCCATCTGCCCGTTCCTCTATCCATGAATCCATCCGTTCTTCTGTCCATCATCCATCCTCCCATCATGTTTGAACCCACGCGGTGCTACAGCGTAGCCTTCTGATGTCATCGGATCGCTCAGGACAAGACTAGATTCATCTTTTTAGTCACTTTCCAATGGAGGATGTTGGAAATTACAACCCTGACTACAACTCTGTGTCCTACGGTCCTTATAAAACACGCTGATACTTTGTCGATGTGCCGTGGAGACCGCATCATAAATAACCCACTCATGCAGAGCCCCGCTCAATGGCCACACTTTTCCCAGAAGGAGTTCTGTACAAAGACCCATTGTTCTGAGTGGATCACCTCGTGGCTGTCGACTGTGTAGCTGGAGGTACTCATGTGTTCCTGTATTCCTTTTTCCGTAGGATTTGATTTTGAATCCTGTCCAGAGTGGTCGACGTGTCCTCTCCATCCCGTCTACTCCCTGTGGAGACAGGCCTCCCAGCATGTACGCTGCATGTCAAACGTATTTTTATTATGTCGTGCTAACTGCCAAACGGCAATACGCCTCACCAGGTGTTGTAGTCAAGTCAGGTCAAGTCCCTCGTATTTGTAAAGCCTGTAATCACACAATTAGAGTCGCAAGAACCCTCAAAGCAATCCATGTGTACAAGGAAAGGAGCATTGTGAAGGACCACAAGACAGGAAAGAGAAAACAACCCCACAGCACAAAAACAACATGAGCATTAAATGTCAATCGAATAGAATCACATTGTCGGGCAGATGCATTTCATTGATGCAAGCAGATAAATATCACACACTACTTGTTAAAACAAAAGTTAAAGTCCAACGTTATTTTTTAAAGATTGTTTGAATCCTGAGGATCTGTATTGGTAGATGGTGGAGGTAATAAGCTCAATCTGTTGTTGTCAGTTTGCAGAAACCGCCTGCGGCAACATTACAGTCCTACTGAATGGATCCATCGCCTCCGCATTTAACAGGAAAAGGTAACCATCCTCTGACTGGAGATTCCATTGTATACACACAATCTCTAATGATCTGGGCGTCTTTTTGTGTTGCAGCATGTTTGGCAGCGTTGAACTCAACGGCCTTAATCCTAGCATGGTGGAGTACGTCAACATCAAGGTGGTTTCCGACCTCCGAGGACCTTTCATGTGAGGCCCCACATGACCCTGAACTTCATTGAGATGTTTGAGACTAAAAAGAGACGGAGATGGAGATGAGATGAGGATGATTTAGAATAGGTTTAGAGATATTTAAGATGGTGGTTGGGATTCTCCTCCGAGGCTCCTGAAAGGAGGAACGTCAGAGGAACGCGAGAGGTATTTCCCGAGGAACGTCTCTGACTGTGAGGTTCCCTCCGACAGAGAGTCGTGCAGTCTGGGCTCCGTTGCAGAGCTGATCCAGATCCTTCAGTTCCGGGGATTCAAATGGACCTGCACAGACAATGACCTGTAGGATGAACGACCATTCACATTCAAACTGCTGCATGTTCTTGTGTTTTCCTCCAGATCAGACCAGACATTACTCTTTTTGAATGAAAAGGGTACATTTACGGATCTAGCTGTGAACACACACCATGGCTTTCCTGTGATTTATATTGTCTGTTATTCATGAGGCTGAAGTAAAAAAAAGAAGAATCCCTTAATCGTTCTCAGATAGAAGTGTGTGTCCCGGCAGTAGAATCACAAAACAGGGATACATGAACGCACACAGGTGACTGCAGAGGGCGAAAATGATCAACTAGTCGATGTTAACGTCAACTGTAACAGCTCAATGGATGGTGTGCTGCATTAATCACGTTGTCCCTAAGTGTCTACTGAAGTACAGCTTATAGTAACGCTGTCTGATTCTTGTCCACAGGACTCTGAAGCTGCTCCAGTGCGTCCAGAGCCCCCAGGATCCCTCCTGCCAGATGTGCTCCTCCAGCCTACTGCAGACCCAGGGGTCGCCTCTCATCGGACCTTGAGCTCTGCTGCAGTCTGCTGTCAGCACGCAGGATGTCCTAAACCCTAACCACGGCCTCAATGACTGGGATCCTAAATTAATTAAAGCAAATCAAACATATAAAAGTTTCTTAGAATGACAGTTGCTTGTTGTCTCTTTCTGTAGTCCAACGTTTCGAACCGCTTTTCATGGAATCAACAAGATTCCTGCGGGTGGATTCACAAAAGTATCGTGAGAAGAAAAATCGTAACTGCTTTTTCTTCTTAAGATTGGATTTATTCACACATTGAGATGTTATTCTTTGATAGGAATTGATAATGTCAATTTTATAGTTTTTATTGATTCTATTCATAGTATTTTTACATCACGCTATAATTTTTATTACTCTAAATGACATAGGTCTTGGCTCCTACACACTAAGCTTACTATTCAACTTGTTTATCCCGTGATTGGTTTCCTTTTTCCCAAACATATAGCCCAAAAGAGAGACTTGAAAAACTCTTTTGAAGTCATTGAACGTTACCCCTGGCCTGGGGCCTGTGCTACGAAACAGGTTCAGAAGCTCAGGATATCTCTTTTCATTAGTTGGCTTCACTAAATCCTATGAAACGCAACTACGCAAAATCGGTTTCACGGCGTGGGTCATCCATTTCTTAAAGTTGTAGTCCAGAGTTAAATGGTATCTAAAACGGATCAGACTTAGCAGAAAATAAAATATAATATTCAAGTATGAAAGAATCGTTGTTTTGTTTTGGGATCTTAAAATTTGGCCTTCCTAGAAGGGAACGGATAGCCCAGAACGGATAAATGGGTGTGGATTAAATTATATAAACATCATTTTGTGATTTTAGGAAGAATTCTATGAAAGAGGGGTCTGTGTTGTCCCAATTGTCCCCAATTCCAATGAGTTATTACTATGAAATGCGCCTCGCAGCATGACGTTATATTCTGAAGGAAGTTCCATCGCGACTTTTCCTGGCTCCTCCATAACCAGGAAACAGGGTGATGTTGAAACTGGTTTATATGTTGAAACCAAGTTTAAAGGGCAATGATACATGCAATGCCATGGTGCCACGTAGCTGTGTGTGGGGGTGACTGGTTTAACCTGTGTGGAGTGGTGGATGCACAACAAGTGTGCAGCCTCACCCTGCACCCAGAGTCTTATCAGTCTGACTCGGGCCAGCTGAGGCTGCTTAAACCACTCATCGTCCAAACACACACTCAACATACTATACAAATGTCCAAGAAGCTTAAAGGATTTTTAAATCCTTTTGGGTCTAGGGGAAAAGGGCTTTGAAGTCTCACGAGAGATACGGTATAGCGATATTTGCAGGTTGTGAACGGTGGAATCTCTAGTCAGTTTGAGAGAGTTGCAGGCCGGTTTCAAAGTCATGACTTTGAAAATTTTATCTTTTTCTCCCGTTCTCGAATATGTGGAAGAAAGTTTTGGTTTATTTGAGCCCAAGTATACAGATGAGAAGGTCCGAGAAATTGAAGAGCAGACGAGGGGAGAAGGCAAAGTCTGATGAGCAGGAGGGGTGAACCAGCTGCTGTAAGGTTCAGGAGACTGGTGGTGTTCCTATGGGTGCTGTGACCCTATGTCCACAGAGAGTGAACGCCTATGTTGTGGGGAACCTGGTGCTTCCCCATATTTGCGATATCAAATGATGAGACCTCGGACACTACACGACGTGGTGTCACCACGTCAAAGGATTTTCCCACGCTGATCAACAAGGCTGTGCTGAGGACATTCTTTCATGGGCCTAAAATAAACTGGCAGAGGCATCCAAGATCACATGGACCAAACAGGCAACTATCCATCGAGTAAGTATACCCTACATGTTTACATGCATGCCATTTCTTTACCTACAGATGTCTGAGTGATTACTGTTGCATGAATAAGTTTGTTTTCATACTTTTACACAAATCAAAATGACTTTCCTGTCCTCCAAGGAGTTCAGAATAGGGCCCTGTGGCGGTGTTGCAATGGATTTGGCACGGCAAAAGACAGCCTCTTGTTCGTGACAATAGAGGAGTGTTGCCTAGCTGCGTCGTAGCGGAGTTGGCGCTCAAAGGAGAGCGTCTTGGTCGGGGGCAGCAGAAGCGTTGCCTAGCTAGGTCGTAGCGGGCCATCAGAGGAAAGCACCCCTCCCCCACCGGCACCCCACTGGGTTCAAGGAGTCAGAGGCTGTGTTGCGAATGATTTGCTGTAACTCTGTCGACACAACTATCTTACTCAGTCAGGACCCTCAATAACGGTGCTTATTGAGTGTCCGACTAAGCAGTATGTTGAGCATGTTACTACATTTTTTATAATAAAGCAGGACATGTTGCTCCCCCATTTCAAATCTGTCCCATGTCATTTTAATCTATGAATAGAATCACAGTAAATGCAAATACCACTTCCCCCCCATAGCGACATTAGGTACAAATCTTGAATTTCTAGAAATGCACACTAATCTTCCACAATTTGCGTAAATTAATAATAGCACATCTGTGTTTCTGAGTCTGTTTCAAATCTGTCGTCTCGGGTTCTAACAAATGTGGAGCAAGGAAATCGGCCTCCCCAGGCCTTTGAACAGAAGTCGGTGTTATGAGGTAGTCAGATTCAGCGCAGTGGGCTCTGAGAACACTCTTGTCTTCTCTCCAGGACAGGACAGCCTCGATGAGACCGGGACAGGAGGGTCGGTCGGTGGGTTCATAGATAGGTTTGACAGCCCGTTGTTTAGAGAAAGCGTATTTGTACCAGGCTATTCCTAAGTTAGAAATATATACATCAGTGTCTGGTTCACTGTTTCTTTGAAGCACTTGATTTCACCGGTGTAGTTTTAAGCAATTGCGGTTGTTATACCAGGAAATAGTTTCAGAAATGACTGCTTGCCTTTTTCTAATACCACAGCATCTTAGTAACTCACTTATCCCTTGAACTCCAAAAATCAAGAACATCAAATTATGTTTATAAATTTAAAGTCAACATTTTGAAGTTCCCTAATTCTACTCTATTGCTCACACGCTCACAAGTCGCTGAACAGAATAAGATCTCAAATGTGATACGTCTTCACTGGCTGAAGCCTGAACATTGTACACATGAAACCTATATAGACTCAGGGTCACTCCAGTAATGTAGGAGGTGAATGTTTGCCATTCAATTGTTCGGAAAGCATTGCTAAGCTTAGCGTCGATCGGGCCCATGTAGGAGGCAGTGCAAGGTTCTCCCCAGATAATCATGGTTTGGTGCGGTCTGATGTGGATTTGAAAAAAGTAGTTCCAAGCCAGAGGAACTAGGTCCAGTTGATCGGGATGTTTCTTCATCTGCAACTTGTTGAGTATTGGTAGGAGTTGATTGTGGGACCATAACAAATTTACATGATTATGGAGAATTATCCACCATCATCACCTTCCTTAAAGGTATGGAATTAGGTGTAGCAATATCTGTTACTACATGCCCACCTGGCTGGCTGCCACACTCTACCTTAGGGATTTTTGCTGTGCTACTCCAAAGACAAGGACGTTGTTTGATTTTTAAATCCGGTTTATTGTAGAAGTTTATCAATAATGATCCGTGGCGCTTATGCGCCATGATGCAATGCAGGAGATCTATTCCTTAGTGTGTGTAGCGATGGCTGGTTTCACCCTGGGCACATTGATGACTCAATGGGCGACAGGTGTGCAGCCTCACCCAGCTCTAGAGCCCAATCAGAGTCAGCCAGGTGAGGGGCTGCACAAACTCCACTGTCCTCACACCTCCCCAGGATGACCTGCCAACCCCCCCTCCCCCCCTGGAGACCAGAGTCGGTGGACATGGCGGTGGCAGGGCTGTCTGGACGGGCTGGGTGGTGGTGGAAGCTCCTCAGAGGACCAGAAACATCCCGTGGTAGAGATACCCTCTCTCAGGGCATTTCCGCGTCTCCCTCGTGGCGCATGGGGGCCTTGGGCTGGCGTGGTGGCTGGCAGAGGGGTGGCTTTGCCCAGGCTGCTGTTGGCTGACGGCAGGTTTGGGTAGCCACAGACGGCTGCCACGTTTGCTTGCTGTGCGGCCTCCCCCGTCCTCCCCCGTCCTCGCCCGTCCTCCCCCGTCCTCCCCCGTCCTCCACTGCACTGTTGGGGCAAAAGGCTGGAGCTGGGAGGCTACTCCTCCCATCATTTCTTTGCGGGCGAACCAATGCGTCCTGTGACAGCCCTTATGGGTCCTAAGCATTCTGGAGAGGGCCCATATTGGGCGCCAGTGTAACAATGTCCAGTGTTACCACGCGCCTCCTAGGTGACCTTGGCTGGGCTCCTCGAAACACAAGGACGCTGGGTTGAGGTGTTGAGGTGAAAATATATTATAGTTTATTGTAGTTTGTCAATGCTTCATGGCGCTGGTGCTCCATGTTGCCATGTGTGGTGATGGCTGGTTTAACCTGTGCACACTGATAACTCACACACAGTAGGTTTTTCCCACAGCCAAGTATGAATAACACTCCTATTATACAGCCCCAAATATTATGCATTTTCATATAGGTCCAAATAAGGAAGGAAAAAGGGGAAAATACAACTACTACTTCCAAGTCAGATGTGGAAGAAACACACTTCATACAGGAAGAGGAAGAGAGTAGTGAGGATGTCTTTACTATTCACAATATGAACACAACTATTCCCAAAGTACCTCCTCTCAGGCAGTATTTGAAAGTAAATGGATTTAAACTAAGATATGAGAGATACTGGCTGTAGTGTATTAGCAATGTCACAGTCTGAGTATGCTTAGCTATGGAAGAAGGCAAATGGGCCAGAGCTAGGTATCTGTCCTATCAGTCTGAATACATATACATATACAAAGATAAATGTAAAGAAAGATACATGTAGCCAGTGATGCTGCAACCCGCTTTTTCAAATCAAAGTCATTGCATTTTGCAATGAAAACGAATAGTCCCAGTGTTAAAACCGGACAATACGGTTATGTGTGGCGACTATATAATTACTATAAACAGAGTGGCATCACTAGAACAGTAACCCATTCCTAAAGTGGAGGACATGCTCACATACGTAACGGGGGGGGGAGAGATATTTTGTAAACCTGACATGAGTCATGCGCACCAACAGACGAGGCTAGATGAAGACTCAAAAGGCCTTGGACTCAGTGACTCTGTGTTGTGGGGAGACTGTGTCGTCGTACTAGAGAGCCGACGGCGCGCAGCCCCAATGGAACAACAGAGTCGTCCCAGCGTGTCCAGAATGAAAGGCTGGGCTACATGTGGTGACCTAATATGGATTCTGACATTAATAAGAAGGTAAAATCATGCAGCACAGAACACCTGCTAGTGCCCCACTCCATCCCTGTGAGTGTCCCAGTAAACCATGGTGAAAGCTACACATCGACTATGCAGGTTCTTTCATGGGAAAGATGTTTTCAGTAATAGTAGATGTACTCAAAATGGATGGACATATACCAAGTGAGCTCAGCCACGTGAGCTGCTACAGTGGATCTTCTCAGGAAAAGTTTCAGTAATCACGTCATTCAAGAGAATACCCAAAACAAAACTTCAAAGAGAAAGAAAAAGATTGTTGTTAACATCAGTCCCCAAGACCTTAAATTAAAGGAGAATAAGCTCCAGGCTCAAAAAATCCAAAATTATGCTTTAACTCTCTCTCGGACTGACCTCATAAAGCATAGCTAAGGCGAGCATCAGCATGCTCCATCCTTTCACACCCTTCTATATCCAAGCTTAATACAGTTTGTGGGAGCTCGTGAATGAGGAGGTTCTTATACGGTAAGTGGGGGTGCATTATCCAATGCATCGATGTACTGGAACTGTTGGTTCCAAGTTTTCGGAAGCCAACTTCTCCTTTAATTAACCGTTTTGTAACCGACTATAATCACGTACTGCAATATAACAGAGAGCATAGGTATATGATAACTGATCACTGTTTTGATTGTTTTTTTTGTTTTGTCTTGTTTTTGTTTTATTTATTTCTTATTGCTTATGTTAATTTATTTATTTTATTTATTTTTTCCACAGTCATTTTTTTTTTTTTTTTTTTTTTTAAATGTATGATGACTATATGCTCTGTAAGGTGACCTTGGGTGTCTTGAAAGGCACCTCTAAATGAAATGTATTATTATTATATGAATTAGGTTTACAACTATGAATGCAATAAAAGGAGTTTGAGTTGAGGAACTCGCCTGCAGGCCGATACGTGGTCAGTACCATCAGATCAATGATTTACTTTTACTTTTTTTCTATGTGGGAAAAACTCCTCTCGAACATTTGAATTCAATATGAAGGGAACATTACTACTAACCCTTTGACCAATAGTTTAACAGCTGACTACGTCATGCTGGTTTTTTTTAAGTACCTAGGCCTAATCTAGGATATTGTCAACATGAATAGGTAAGGACACAACAATGTGATCCATTGATTAACTTGTTGCTTATATGTCTTTTGATGACGTGTATGACAATTTCAGCCTCATTCTTTCGGCTACAGCCCTGGCAGTGTTACACGGTCTTGGGCACAAATAAAGAACCAATAGGCTTATAAAACCATAATTCAAACCGGTACTTGTTGCAGATAAGGTCAACAATTGCCAGGCTGGAGGTTTGTATCGGTGTAGGCCTACAAGACGAGGCCTGCAGAATAATTCCATGTATTTGAGTTATTTGAAGCCAAGATGATAATTATTTTTACCTCACTTTTTCAAAGACCAAGGTCCAGGGGATTTCTGGAAATGGAGATTCCCTTTTCCAAGAGATAAGATTGGTCAGTATATTCAGTAGGCCTATTCGTGGACCTGCTCCAGAGCATGTCGTGGGAAGCATTATTTTGGCTCTGGTTTGGCTATACATGCCTCCAGTATTGAACCTATATCTTCAATTTAATTATCTAAACAATTCATAAACACATCCAAGACCGAAGTCCTCGAGCTGCAGGCTGACGAGCGGTAATCTGAAGACTGGAGGCGCGCAGCCGTGCGCACGCTTGTTTTAGGCGCTATTCCAGGGAGCGCGCCCGTATAAATAGACTCGGAGGAGCAACAAGCGAGCGAGGAGCAGAAAGTAACAGCCAGAGAAGTTCGAGCGCGTCCACTTTAAGGACTGTCGCGTTCCAGATAGCTGACGGGTTGAGTTCAGACGCAGGCTTGATGGAATCGGACCCGATCCGCGGTGGGCACCGGCGGCGGAAGCGTCGCGTGCGTGTGGTGGGCGGCTGCGCCATGGCCGTCCTGCTGCTGCTGGTGGTGGTGGTGGTCACCGCGGTGGTGCTGAGCAACAGAACCGACACCTTCAAGGCCACGTTCATCCAGGAGTGCGAGAGAAGGACTCCAGAGAACACAAGGTAGAGCCAACATTTTCCTTTTTTCTTTTCTGTATTATCTCCCTTATGTGGGCTAGTCTGTGTTTAGAATTGCATTGTTATTTGCAAATGCATGCACATATTTGAATCGGTTGTCATCCATTTTATCTTTATCAAAATCTATTCATAGCCTATTGATCGATCATTGACTTTTTTGTATTGTGATGTTTGCGTTCTCCAGTCTATTCCAATTCCATGTGTAGGCCTATTTATCAGACGCTTTGGTCAAAACGAACTCGCAGTAGCCGCGTTTACATGGACACATCTATGCCGCATAGATTTCTATGCGGCATAGAAAATGGTCATGTATACGCCTCATTCGGAATACAATTATCTGTTCGGCATAGATTCTATGCCGAATAGAAGAGGTGGTGTAGTCTGTTTTAAATCGCCATGTATACACTTATTCCGCATAGATTGGGGTTTAACTTAGTGCAGCCGCAGTAGTTCGCAATTGGTCCACTGAGCTCCGTCGGTACTTTTAAGCACACCGAACTTCACCGCTGTCAAGGAAAGTGGATTTATTGCCTGATTCACGTCTTTGTTATCAGTGGGTGTTACCAAGTGGGTGCTACATATTGGTGGTGGTTAGTGAGGTCCCCCCTTCACTTTAGGCGTCTTTGAGTGTTATTAATTATTATTATTATTCATGTTTAACCTCTGTTTTCCTTTTATTCCTAGTCTGTTTTACATAGTTTTGAATGATGACTATATGCTCTGTAAGGTGACCTTGGGTGTCTTGAAAGGCGCCTCTAAATTAAATGTATTATTATTATTATTATTATTATTATTATTATTATTATTATCACTACGTAAAAGTAGTCCGGTAAGCGTGGCCGGTTGCTAAGCGACGGGACACATGGGTGTTTATTAATGACGTGTTCGCGTATCGTAGTGTCCGCGCTCGTCCGAGATAACTGTAAATGAGTAGGCTACTACTAGTACTTTTGCAGGCTGAACGTTAAAATACTTCTTAACTTAGAGAGATGGCAGCTGCAGTAGTTCGCAATTGGACCTTCGAGGATTCCTGGTCACTAAATTCCCGTAAGACCACTCTCTCCCACCAGTCTTGGCTGCGGACTCGCATCCAAATTCCTCTTGTTTGCGGCGGAGCTTAGGGTAAATATAAAGATCTGACGAGAAATTGACGTTGCTGCGCTGTCGACCTCCTTCTTAATTGAAGGAGCAGGGAGAGAAAAGCTCTCTCCTGCCGTGCTTTCATTAAAATCAAATTTAAAATCCCCGATAGTGATAAGACATCCATTATGTCGCCGCCGGTCCAGAGATGTGTCAGGTGTGCGCGAGAGACAGAACGGACACTTTTGTTACTGCCATGTATACAGTACATTCGGAACACATTTTAGGAACATATCTATGCCGCATAGAAATCTATGCTGATCAGATGTGCCATGTAAACGCGGCTAGTGAGTTGAACAATGAAGATGCACCCCGTAAAGTGCAAGAATAATTTAAGTAACAATCCGAAACAAGCAAAAGAACCAGCTTTTAAAGGCCCACTATGCAACTTCGGGCATTTCTTCGCTGTTTTCTTGGTTTTGGCACGCACATTTCTCTACACAGCGCCCCCTACAGCTTCGTAGTAGATATTTCACAACACTGTCGTAACAACTCGTTGACGACCCTTCCCCATGCACTTCTACGCGAGCCATGTGCATTTGTTTTCCAAGAAGCCGGCGAATGCGTGGAGCCATGTCCGAAGTAGATGTTCATAAAGTGTAGGCAAGGTTATACATTTTTAAAATGGTGTATTTGTATTGCAATAAACATAAATCCATCCTTTTTTATAGTTGACGGGGAGAATTTATATCCTAGATTATAACCGTTATATCTTAGGTTGAACAGAACAATCAGTGTAAGCGGTTTGGCCAACATAATAATCTAAATAAACAAGAACCTGGATTCGGGGATTCAGTCTGTATCTGGGGGTCGAGACGGACGAACAGCAAAACACCCATGGAAACAAAGGTGTTTATATGGTTGCAACCAAGCAAGCTAGAAACATACAGGGCTCACAACAAAACGGTTGAGAAAACAATTTTTACAGGGCTCACAACAAAATGGTTGAGCAAACACATTTGTACAGAGACTATCAACATCAAGAATACCACGAAGACAAAGTTCACCCAAGGGTACTTTCAATTTCAAAAGCAACACGGCCGAGTCGGCGTCTGATTTGCAGTCTTCTTTTTCTTTCAGTTCACGCTATTCCTGAAAAGCTTGCCCAACGTTTACTCGTGTCTGGCCTCTCTGTCGGTCAGTCTCCCTTTTCTCTTCTTCTGTTCCTCCGACATTGGGTTTCTCTGTCTCTTTTTAGTCGGCTGATCTATGATGAATATAACAATCCCTTAGTTACTTGTGTTTATATCGAGCCGGTTCCGTGTTTGGGGGTCTGTGCCGTAAAGCACCAACGCCCGGAGTTCAGAAAATTGAACTTTCAACGCGTGACGCTTAGCCACGATAGCCAATCAGCGTGGAGCCTGACCCGACGTCACTGACAGAGAGTAGTGACCCTTGCACAGAAGCATACGGCCGACATCTTTCTTTATTCTGGGTGGAAATAGTAACATAGTTACGCCATTAAATGCGTTTATGGAAACATTTTTAGCGAGAAATGTGCATTTTACTTTCATAATGTTCGCTCGGTGAATGTGAAGGATGTTTGGTTTGATAGTTATGACGAAGAGTGAACGCTCCGTTCACTTGCATGGACAGAGTCTCTGGTTGCTAAGCAACCTCAACGTCTTGGCGGACTATTTCTCTGCTGATCAACACTACGAATGCTGGAAACACACCAGACACACCATGCAAAGTTATTTAACCCGATTATCGTTATTATGAGTCCTTAGCCCAAGTGAAGGAGTTCAAGTACCTCGGGGTCTTGTTCGCGAGTGAGGGTACTATGGAGCGTGAGATTGGCCGGAGAATCGGAGCAGCGGGGGCGGTATTGCGTTCGCTTTACCGCACCGTTGTTACGAGCCACAAGGCAAAGCTCTCGATCTACCGGTCGATCTTCGTTCCTATCCTCACCTATGGTCATGAGGGTTGGGTGATGTCCGAAAGGACGAGATCGCGGGTACAAGCGGCCGAGATGAGTTTTCTCAGAAGGGTGGCTGGCGTCTCGGGATAGGGTGAGAAGCTCAGTCATCCGTGAGGAACTCGGATTAGAGCCGCTGCTCCTTTACTTAGAAAGGAGTCAGCTGAGGTGGTTCGGGCATCTGGCAAGGATGCCCACTGGGCGCCTCCATTGGGAGGTGTTTCAGGCACGTCCAGTGGGGAGGAGACCTGGGGGAAGACCCAGGACTAGGTGGATAGATTATATCTCAACACTGGCCTGGGAATGCCTCGGGATCCCCCCGTCAGAGCTGGTCAATGTGGCCCGGGAAAGGGAAGTCTGGAGCCCCCTGCTTGAGCTGCTCCCCCCGCGACCCGACCCCGGAACGGATGACGATGAGATGAGATCGTTATTTATATCCGAGATTATTTAATCTAACCCGATCTAAACTCTATCATGCACCCAAACACGGCGGCGTTTGGGTTTCCTACCTCGGACTCTAGCGCAGCCACAGGCGCGTTGGGCGCGTTGAACCATTTTTGTGACACTTAATGATCAAGCGTCAGGTTAGGCGCGTTACTCGTGTTATCCAACGCGAGTAACGCGGTTGGTGTGGCCGTACCATTAGTCGATTGATCCATGATGAATGCAACAATTGCCTCGCAACTGGCTGTTTATATCTAGCCGGTGCCATGTTTGGGTGTGTGTCTGTGCCGTAAAGCATTTTCGAAACTACAATCTGACTACATTTTCGAGGATACTTCCGTTGCGTCACATCCGGATTGTCCCGGTCCGAACAGATCAAGTTGCATATGCGCTTTTTCACTGGAGAGGCGACATGGGTAAATTACACACCCACCAATCGACCCAGAAATGGATGCAGAACCATCAGCATAACTCTCAACCTGCATACTTAATGTAATTTTGGCTAAAAAAGTTGCATAGTGGGCCTTTAAGTGCTGCGATAACACGATAGATATTGTTTTTCACTTCATGGTCGTCCAACAAGACGCAGTGTGGCAGATGAGTGTCCAGCCCGCGGCGGAGGACGGATCGGATCTCTTGATCATGTCAGTCCTTTCATTGTGGCGCCAGGACAAAACAATCGAGATTTTGTTGTGCACTGCTGGTGTGCACTGCTGGTGCTCACGTAGGCCTGATGATGGAGTAGCCTAGGCTATAGCACGGCGTTTGGCAGGCATGAAGCAGAGGACTAGGGCTAGGGGCGGTGTGTTGGACATCCTCGGTGCAGGATGGGGCCCTGAACCATGTAGAAAGGATAGGAAATAACCTACCAGGGACTTGGGTGTACCAGTGCAGGGGACAGAAGAGATGTATAGTGTAGTGTGGGAGACCTAGGCCAGGTTGTAGTTGTGTGTAGTGTTGTTTTCAAAAAGCAAATTGATCTTATCGTCCCTGCACGGCTTCTCCTGCAGCCCTCACTTTCATCCTTGTATGTTGGCGTCAGTCCCGGGCTGAGATCACACCAGTCCATTAGCGCCTGGAGTCGCTCCAAGTTCAGACCGTCAGCGAAATTCTCCTTAGTGAATATCTTCTGAGTCAAATCTGTGCCCATGGAATAAGACTTAATATTCGGAGAAGACAATTAAGGCTCAGACATCATCCGCGTGACAGCGTCGCAGTTTGGTCGGGTTTCAAGCACTTTAGATAACTTTCACACATCTCTCTCTTACAAACTCATCTAATCGTGAAATGCAGCATATTTATCTAGCCTACATGCGTGCAAAGCATTAACACCCTGAAACAGTTTGTGTATCATCAATTGACGCTCTCTAAATTATATTTATAAACATTTATTGCATCAATAATTGAGAATAGATTATGAATTGCAAACAAATGAGTACTACATACGGTACATCTATAGGAGCAATGCTTTATAAGGGATGAATTAACTATGAAGTTCATTCAGTTCACGTTCCCGTTTAACTCGCACACACCACACCTCAACCCTTCGTTGCTGTCCGACCTGCTCACGTCCTGGTCGGTCACCACAAGGAGAACAGCCTAACTGGCTCCTACTTCTCACTATTTTGCCGCACTGGAGTATTTACCATAATAAAATCGCTGAAGAAATCCAAATAAAGACAGTCATTTTTAAATGGCCCAAGAACGTGTCAAAACAGGTTCTATGTATTTATACTCTTTGTTGACATTGGGATAATGTCATGCATGGTTCCTCTGCATGATGAAGCTTAAGGTAAAGTGATCCCACACCCAGGGGTTCTGACTAGGTATGCCTGCTTATATTGACTTGTCCTTTGCAGATCCAATATTCTATGGGCAGTGGTTCCTGTCTGCCTTCTATTCTGTGGTCCTACTTTTTAGGATTTATTTTATCCTTGACTTACTTTTAAGTGATCTAAGCTCTTTCTCTATTCCAATAAAACATTTAGACAAATAATAGGCCGAGAATCTCCTGCCTGGTTTGTATCTGCATATTTTACTATTTTTTGATATTGCAAATTATCAAATATCAAATTATACAATTAACGGGTGTGATCTTTTATCAATCCCTACAACTTTAAGTCGATATACAATATAGATTTTCTGCAGACCATGTTCATGGTCTGCCTTAAACTAACCAGTCTCTGTTTTTGTTCAAAGCACCTACTGTGTGGAGGTCTGGAGTGCCTTTGAGCAAGCGTACGTGGGCCGGGACCCCTGTCAGGTCCCGCCGGAGGCCTACGATCACCTGCTGTCTGTCGCACCTCCGCAGCCCATGTGCAACCGGGTAAATATCCTGAGCACACTACTACTTAACCTGTCTCTGACTCATGGTTAGGCTTGACACAGGGCTGGTCGTTCATAAACAGGGGTCCTCTATTCATTGTTCCAATTCCTGGACATAAGTAAGCTATGTATGTATGTTAAGTGACTCAGTGAGTAGCTGCATTTTAATCGATTTAGTGTATTTTTTAAGTTGATATTATAACTTTAATGCAAACTACTGTGTACCATAGACAGTCTTTTTTAAAAGGTGACATTTTGTGTTCTGCATGAGTGACATGGTGTCACTCTGTACAAAGGAGTGATGGATAAGAAACGTAAGCCTTTAAATTGTCACATTTCTAAGCATTGTTTTACTAATTTTAGGGTTTAAATAGTGTATGAATGAATTATTACTGCTCAGCCATACTATAATGACCATTTTAACGAACTTTAGCTTGGATTACAAAACAACACATTTGGATAGAGCTTACGCATCTTTTGTATCCTGTCCTCTGGGGAGAGGGGACTGAGACTGTGACTAACAAGTCTGTATCTCAACCGCCGCTTGCAAATGATCTTTATTTGGTCAGCCTGCTTCCCATCTAAACAAGCGATAAAGCTTACAAATTATAAATATTTAGTTGCGGTTAGTGGAGGAGGATGACAGAACCGAGAGAGCAGTGCAGCTGTCAACTCCCCATTTTTGTCCAACTGTAGAAAAGAGTAGGCTCTCTGCCTATGTGCCTTTGTGTTTGTGTGTGCGTGTGTGTATGCATGTATGTATATATGAATATGTATTAGGGCTGTTAAACGATTAAAGCATTTAATAGTGATTAATTGCATAGTATTATCAAATGGAATGACACATTATCATTTATACAAAATGTACTTAATAAGCAAAAACTAGACCAAGGGATCTTGAGGGAGTTTTATTGACTCGCTCAGTGTGGGTTGAATATGTAATTTATGGACCACCACAGAGTTGGGAATTGTAAACATGCAGGTACTTAATACAATTGTAAACCAACAGTTGTTACTGTAGTTAAATTCAAATAGATTTGGGAATTGTCTGATTAAGATTGCGTTAACGCGTTATTATCGTGCTCATTTTAACAGCCCTAGTGTATGTATGTATGTATGGATGTATGTGTGTACATATATATATATATATATATATATATATTAGAGCTGTCAGTTAAACGCGTTATTAACGGCGTTAACGCAAACCAAATTTAACGGCGTTAAAAAAATTATCGCGCGATTAACGCAATTATTTTATAAAAAAATAACAAAGTCGTTTAATTGCACTATAGCCTATTTTTTTGTATCGTCCTGTTTTGATCAGTATATGCCAATGTTGTTATCAATAGAAAATCATTTGCACAAGGCAAGCCGATACACTTCACCATGTTGATAAGAGAATTAAAATGAGAAGAATTATGGGACAAAAAAATCAAGGGATATTTAGCATAGAAAAATAATTTGCGATTAATCGCGATTAATCGTGAGTTAACTATGACATTAATGCGATTAATCACGATTAAATATTTTAATCGCTTGACAGCTCTAATATATATATTATGCATGTGTGTTTTACGAGGCCGTGGTGTGTGTGTCCCAGATGTTGTTTTGGAGCGGGACCAAGGAGGTGGCCCACCAGGTGTCAGAGGGCTGCTACCAGACGATGGAGGACTCCATGCTGGGATCTGTACTGGACGGAAAGACCTGGTGTGGGAAGGAGGGGAGCAACGGTAAGACACCACTACCATATATATAATACTCCAGTGTATATATACATGTATATACAGTGTATATATATAGATATACATATCTATATATACACAGCCCGCCTATGTTTAGTCCCGCCCCCTAATATCCTGTCCAATGATCTGGAAACATCTGATTCTCATGCTCTGGTCTGTCTCTCTGCCTCTCTTGTGTCAGAAACGTTCACCTCTGGGTGTCCCGGCTGGTCTGAATGTGAGAACAACCCGGTCAGGTCCTTCTGGAGCAGAGCGTCTGCTGAGGTACGTCATCACGAGACAGTTGACTCACAATGTTTAGGCCTACATTGGAGTGGATAAGATAAATATAGCATAGCTAAAACTTGCATAGCCCCATTCAATAGCAGCTTTCAACGTTCTTCACAAGACAATATCAAGATTCAAGTGATCTTGATATTGTGTTTGTGTTCAAGCGAACACAAACACTCACATACACACACACACAGACCCAGACCCAGACCCAGACCCAGACCCAGACCCAGACCCAGACACAGACACAGACACAGACACAGACACAGACACAGACACAGACACAGACACAGACAGACACAGACACACACATCATGGAATAAGCTATACACAGAACTGTATACACATGTTAAAGTGGGTGTCCTTTATGAGCATGACATGTTCCCAGTTCCTGGCACCTTCTTAAGCAGACTTGTGATTGATAGAATAATGTTTGCTAAAAGGCAAATTAGAATTTTTTTGATTTATTCCAAAAACTCTGTGGATCATGTTTAACTAATTGTATGTCATGTACAACTTTGGTCGTGAAGAAGAATTTCTTTGAAGTTTTCCTCAAATCTTCACGGTACAGAGAAATCTATCATGAGAGACATTATGGGCACAAGAAGCATAACTATTCAGCGTGTAAAACAAGACATGTGCACCAAGTTTCAGAAATGAACATCCATCGTGGGGCTGATTGTTGAACTTTGACAGCTGAGTATAGAGCCCCTTATAGGACAATTGGCAAATAAACTCATCGACTTCTTTTAAAACTTTTGTGCAATCAGGGGCTGAGCTATAAGCATTACTAATACAAAATAATACTAATTCCTGAACCCTAGAATAAGAAGAGGTATCCACAGGTACTCTGTGGATACCTTAACAGAGCGATTGTGCAAAGGAATAGGAACAGGCAGCAGGACACAGGCCGGTAGAGTCCACTCTGTATGAGCCTGGTTGCTTGGTGGAAAGATATGTCTAGTAGCCTGCTGGTCCAGGCCTTGAGGCTGCGGTACCCCTTGCAACATGGAACCAGCTGAAACAGTTTTATGTTGGGGTGTTTGGGCGCATCCACCTATGCACTGGACTGACTGCACAATCCTCTGCAGTGCTCTGTGGTTGAGGGCAGCGCAGTTCCCACCCGCTTTACATTGAAGCTCTGCTTTTACAGAGTCCGACTCAGACCAAGAGTGGATCCAAAGGCCGCTGACTTCCTCTACACATCACTTGCGTGATATTGCAGTTTTGAAGCGTTATTCCAGTAAAGCAAGGGTTTTAACCGGTTTGACAATTTCAGAAGTTGCTACAGCCCATTCAAATGTGACACAGTGGGGCAGCCCCTCTATCACATTGTTGAGGGAGAATCCTATAAAATATACATTATTATAGGGCACATATATATATATAAAACATGTTTTTATAGCCACTTGTGTCATCCCCTGCTTGATCCGAAAACGTACCGTACCTAACCGAAAACCATGACCCCATAACTGTGATATGAATCAAATCGAGAATTTTGTGAAACGTTCCACCCTTAATATATATATATGTGCATTTATTATAAATGCACCGCAGTATAATTGCAATTCTAATAAATCAGTACTTAAGTAGGAAGACTGTGGAGAAAAATCAGTTTGTTTGGTCGGGGACTTACTTTATGGAAGAACAATAAGGAGAGGAAGAGAGGAGAAGGAGAGGCCATCTCCGCCTGACTCCCTGTCAATAGCTCTTTGTTTGTTGTTCTGAGTGGAGGTGCATAGTCCAGCGCATGGCTTAGCGCTCTCCTTAGTGCGTGGCGTCCCACTCGCTAGAGCTGCTAGCTGCTATTGTTGTGAAGCGGAGAGGCAGAGGAGAGCAAGAATGCGCTTCCCTAGCACATCTATAGCCCTGGAAATGTTTGTGCGGTGTTGAGGGATGTGGTCTGTTGTTCTACTGTTCTGTCTTATTACTATGTAATGTTGCGCTGTGGTGTTTGACTTCCAGACGAACCCTCCTATCTCCATTGTCTACCTGTAGATATCTTTGACTGAGATGTCCATAATCAGGTATCAGCTGAGACAGACCAGCTGGGAGTCACCCTACAACACCCTAACCTAACCGACCCTGCCCATCTAGAGCTTTGATTCCTGCCTCTGAGCCTTTGTGTCTTACTCTTACTCATATCATCAATCTAGGGAATTTCCGCTGAGTAAGCAACATGCCAGAAAGGACTCCGTCATCCTCTGTTCAGCAGCGCAGGAGGCAGACTCACTTAGTAGTAGTGACCCAGGAATGGCACTTCTTAATACGTTCTTCTAGACCGTTCTAGAATATGTACTTTGGTTGGTGAGTCTCCTGAAGAGACTCCCTTAAAAGATAAAACGATGTTCTGTGCCACCAGTATGTGCTTATATTCCTTTTACAATGAAATTCCTCTGTTGAGGTCAAGACAACCTAATGGTTCGAAAATGTTGCTAAAGGAAACGATAAGGAAAGCGAGGTTAAAGGAGGGGAACTGGTTAATAGGTAGTTAATCTCTAGGCTGATTAAACCAAGGTCAGCTAGAAGACCATGAAAATAACAAACCTTACAGAAGTTGGTTGTCGATAAAGCCATGCATTGGCATTATTTGATAACAACCCTTGCTTGGAGCTGATGGGATGTATCACAGAGTGAAACAATAAAACACTGTGTGCAGAAGCAGGTGTTCTGCAGACCAGCTCTGCTTTTGTATTTCCTTCCTATAAATATCTTAAGTTTAAGTGATGTTCTTTCCACAACAGTAACTTAGGAAAAAGTTGGTGTAAGCTTAGCATAGCGCTTAGCCTGACTGATCGACACAATGAGCACACCCAAAGAATTCTACCACTAAAGCAGATCATTTTATTCAAAGATACTTTTAAGTTGCATAACATTAAAAAGCAGGAAGGGGTAAGGGTACCTTGCCTACAGACAGGCTGCAGACATTGAGCATCAAACCCAGAACTCAATAACTGATAACCACCATCCTGGCCGCCCCTGGTCATAACAATGCATGTGACATGTTGTGTGGTTCAGTTTGCAGCGGTTGCCTGCGGAGATGCTGTCGTCCTGCTCAACGGCTCCCGAGGTACCCCCTTCAGCCCTACCAGGTGAGTTACCGCGTTAACGTAACGACGTCTAACACTTCAACTAGCTCGTAGAGTAAAATAACCTGGGCATATCTATAGACAATCAAGAAAACGCTGTTTGGGATGATTAACTGCATAGCTTGAAGCTATGATTCATTAATGACCATGTTCAGAGCCTAGCTCGAGGGAAACCAGGCAGGGCTTCCAAACAGGGTGTTTTTAATAACAGTTCCTGGCATTCTTTTCTATGTCATCTCAGAGACATGTTGAATATTTCAATATAATATGCATATAGGGCGGGACAAAAAGTAGGAGCGACGCAATATGCTCATTCATGATTTGATTGGCAGCAGAGCACTAGTAGAGTCTACTCCTAAACCAAATGTATCAAACTAATAAAACGCAGCAGTTTCGGACACAATGTTAAATTGTTTTAAGACTGGTATCTATTATTTTCAATGAGGAAACGTCACTTTTTGTGTTTGCACTTTTGAAGTATTTTTGGCAGCATCGAAGTCAAGAAGTTCACATCCGACCGAATGAAGAGTCTCACTGCCGTCCTGGTAACCAAGGACAACGTTTTGTAAGGATTTTTACTAATATCTCTAATAATCCTTCCTAAATATACAACTACTTGACTAAAAATACTATTTTACTCTTTCTTTCAAAGGGCAAACTGTGAGGATGAATCTTTAAAGAACTTACAGAAGGAACTAAAACCTGGCATCAAGTACATTTGCAAGGAGGTGCCAGAGTAAGTGTGTGTGTGTGTGTGTGTGTGTATCATCATCATCGTCATATTTTCCCGCCATGCACAGTAGTGGCCTTGGGGGCGCTCCGGCTTCAACCTGTGGTCCAGCAGTCACAGGAACTGTGTTCTCTTCATCATCATTCTCCTGGCCTGCTGCACGTCGATGTCCAACAGCCTCTCTATCCGTATCCAAATCTTTCTTGGCGGCCTAAGGTCGAATATATCCTACATACATGACCTACATACGTCAGAGGTAGCAAAAGTCCTGAATCGTGACGGTGTCAGTTATTTATTTACCTCAACATTCTTTCTTCTGTCACTCCGACTTGGAGCATTCTTCCATTCAAAACCACCTGTACCAACTTTCTCAGAAAACCGTGCCGTATGACCTCAACCTTGTTGAGTTCATGCTCTGCTAGTTCCTAGGCTTGAACACTGTAAGGATAAGGGATCGGACACACGTAGTTAGAAACTTCACTCTAGACCATTAGCACATGTTACAGTTCATTCCATTTCTGGATTGCGGCACCAATTCTTGTGAGGAGGGAAGATCAGATGTTCTCAGAGTTTAGTATATCTCAGGTACTTAAAGCTCTGGACGTTCTTGGTCCATAAATCCTTCATAAATACCATTGTTTCAGTCTTATCATAAGATATGATATTTGCATTCCGTACCATTTAAAGGTGTTGTCGTAAATGGAGAGTATGCTCTGCTGTGTTGGCAAATATAACCTGATCATCAGCATAGAGAAGTTCTGTGATTTTGCTTTGACCAGATGATGGTGCTTTACTACGATGCTCTCTCTCTCGTGTGTGTGTGTGTGTGTGTGTGTGTGTGTGTGTGTGTGTGTGTGTGTGTGTGTGTGTGTGTGTGTGTGTGTGTGTGTGTGTGTGTGTGTGTGTGTGTGTGTGTGTGTGTGTGTGTGTGTGTGTGTGTGTTCTGCGTTCAAATCCCAATCTCCCCAAATCTGCTCTTTAATGGCATGTATATCTCCATTCACTGTAGGTCACTTTGGATAAAGTGTCTCTGCTAAATGGCTGATTAGTAAACAGATGATTTTCCGTGTCTTGCAGGTCTGAGCTCCTCACCTGCAAGAAGGACCATGACCAAACCTGTGTCCCCTGCTGGTGAACCGTTCATCTGCTAGTCCTATAAGGCTGTGTTCCAATAGTCCTTCTAGAGCGATTCCTGCCTAAATCTCCAGATGTTGCCCTCGACCACCATGTACCTGCTGTTCCAATAGACGTAGTAAGCTAGCAAAAGCAGCCCGAAATAACGTTTTAGGCTACAAGCGGTTGAGACGGTCAAGACTCGTACCATATGAACTGAAATAACAGCGAAACGAAAAAATATCTAGCCACAATTATTTGTTTCAAAATGGAGCGAAACAAACTGAATGCAAGCTAATGTTTGATATCGTTTTTTTGGTTCACACAAATTCAGATATTTTGGTTTCTTCTAAATCATGTCGGATTTGATATGGTAACCTTTTTATAGAACTTTAAAATCTAGGCTATCTAACGGGTATCGAGTAATTGCTTGTGAATAAATATATGTATTGTGTAATGACAGCATAAATAATGCTAACAACTTGAATAACTTGAGCCAGTAAAAAAAGCCAGTAAAAGGGACTAAAGCCTTTATGTTTTTCTATTTTACACTACTACTATTTTACTTCTATTTTTTATAATAATTATGAATTTTTATTACACTTAGCTAGTTTCAAATATTTTAAGTAAGGTTTGCCAAATTTTCGTGTACCATTTGCTGATTGTGTGAGTAAATGGACATGTTCGTGATTTACGACAGATATGCAGAGGTATCAAAGCGGACACGTTCATAAAGTGTGACCCATACCCTAGACGGGTGGGGAAGAGAGTCATGCTACGGGAATTACTGCACTATTTTTCTCATCATTATGGCTTTATTTCTTGTTTTTGTGTGTCATGATAGAAAACACGGTGCCTGGTCGATGGAGGCCATGGTTCTCCATTCATACTCATCTGTTATCTCCCAAAAACGAGCGAGAACTTGAACGTATAGTGCCTATAACGTTCAATATGTTTTGGTCTTTCATATTCCTCTTATAGGTCTCTATATAGAGACGTGTTTAGATGAAAAACATCGAAAGACTTGTTTCAATAACAAATAATAAAAGATTGAATTAAAACAAAAGAAAAACACTCGTCAATATTTTACATTTACTGGAAACTGTTAGATAAATACTTTGCGGTCATATTATTGCCTGCAATGTACATTATCTCAGCGTCAGTATGACCATAAGGGAATACACACACACACACACACACACACACACACACACTTATGGGAAGTCGCTGCTTCGAGTTGCTTTCCAGTATTATTACATTTGAAACAAAAGTCCACAGTTCTGCGGATTTCCGCATCCGTGGTCTGCTGAGTCAAAGTTTCAGCCCTGTGAGAACAGAAAGCGCAACAACGTCCCTTTATAGTTATCATAAAAAATCTTTCAGCGCGGACATTTCCAATCAGCCAGGGTTCAAATCAAGGTTTCTCTCTGTAGAGAAACGTGCCTGTAGTGTAGCCCTTCGAAAACCCCACGGTGTGACTACCCCATGCACATGACACAATCCACCGTTACACCGTTCTGTAGTTTTTTTTATGGCTGATAGCCTGTAGCTGCCAGTAAATTACCGGATGTATATTTTACATCGTTGGGATAATGAAATGGGTCTACCAGCCAGGCTTTGGAAATGGGAGCGGGTCTAGTCTACTTGAGGGAATCCCAATCCAAGGTTCAAATAGGTACAGGGCGCGTGCTCGGCGACACCGGGGCTACAAGGGGGGTGTGGCCGCTTGCCCCGACGTCACAACTGATCCTATTTATTGGCCAACCCTACAATGAAGTCACCGCACCTTGGATTCATTCACACACTGGAGGTTTCATTCACGCACTGGAGGTTTCATTCAAGTTTTAGAGGGGGCGGGAGAAGGAAACGGACACGTGCAGTAAGTAAATGTCAATTAACGACGGTTTAGTAACTTACTTGACTTTACAATTGTGGAATATTCAGGTCATTGTTTGTCTATATGGAGTTTGGCGCAGAATAACTGGTTATTTGGTTCGGGTACTAGGCCATACAATAGGCGTGTGATTCGTTGGTTCTTACACACGCACGTCGATTCCTCAGATTTGACAGCGAACCGATGGACAAGCAACTGATCCCCGACACCACGAACGCAGAGCAAGTGAACCATTTATATCCATCACTGCCGATCTCAGCAAGGTGGGTCAATTATTGTATCGATTGCATATTTAGTAGCCTATTATAGTATCAGTAGAACACAATATTAACGCATGGCTTGGCTTATGGAGGATGATCACTGATTAAACAATGCTCTCTATTCTTTTCTATTGGGTTATATTTTCAATTGTATTGTATAGTCTGTTAAATTATGTTGTGTTCTATTTAACTTCAGTCTCCATTCTATTATATTCTATAATATAGGCCTATTATATTCCGTTGTATTATATTCCATTGTATTGTAGTCCGTTCTGTTTTATTAAAATGTCATTCTTTATCATATTCTAATCCATTATACTATTTTATGTTCAATTCTGGTGTGTCCTATTTCCCTCTGAGCTACATATCTATTATACTAAATTCCATTATATTACATCATTGATTCAGATCACATATAATCTCATTGATCTGTTATTATCTGATGGTATTGAAAAGGTTATTTGAATACTACTTCTTCTACTACTACCTGTACTACTAGTTCTACAATAACTACTACTACTACTACTACTACTACTACTACTGTCTCACCTGGCCGAATGGTCAACAGAGCTACCGTTTAGGCTTAGGCAGAAATGAATGCTGCACATGCATGTGAATATGATATATTTGGAATAGCTTGATGTATACATATGAATATATATATACACACATATATATATCTATGTTAATATCTTTTTGCCGTTCACAGGCTGAACGGAGAGGAGTTGCATGGAGTTCACAGAGGGGGTGTGGAAAACATCACACCAGCACCAGCCAGACAAGTAATTAAGAGATTACAAAACTCAATGCTCAACATGTCGGTTTACCTAAGTTTCACAATCAGTCACACACACACACACACACAAACACACACATAGTTGTCCCCTAGCCACAGGAAATGATGTTGTTGGGTTACTGGAAACACTTGACATGAGAACTTCCAGAGTGTGCAAAGGGAAGTGAGTGGTGGAGATAGCATCAAACACACTCACTACTGTAACTAACCATCTCTCTCTCTCTTTCTCCCTCCGTGGTCTCTCTCTTCCCCCCTCCTCATCTCCCTCCGTGGTCTTGCTCTCTTTCTCTCCCTGTTTCTCTCTCCTTTGTCTCGCTCTCTCTCTCTCACACTCATTTGTCTCTCTTCCCCCCTCCCCAATTATTTCCCTCTTTCACTCAACCACCACTCTCTCTCCCTCTTTCTCTCTCTCCTTCTTTCTCTCTCTCTCCTTCCTTCCCTCTATCTCTCTTTTTGTCTCTCTTCCTTCTCTCTGTCCCCATCTCTTTCTCTCCTCCTTCTCTCCCCCTTGTCCCTCCCAATCTCTCTTCAGACCAACATGTCCTCCGCTGATATGAGCTCAGTCCAGGCCCAGTTGGACATGTTGTGGAAGCAGAGAGAAGAGGTACGTTAAGGGTAAAACACACATACTAATAGTTATCTAGAAACCCTGAGAACTACCCATTGAGATTCAATACAGGGTTTTTGTTTTGTTTTTCTTCACAGCTTATCTCCATCAATAATAAATGGGCGGATCAGTACAAAGTCATGACACAGTATTACAAAGCAAAGGTAAAGGAATGCAAGTTTGTGGTTTGAGTTCATTTTATTTTTGAGGTTAAGATCAACTTCGGAGCCCTATTGTAAACTCAAGAAAATTGTAATGTGTGTATTTAATGTGTTTTGTATTCTATGCATAATCTTCAGGTCAGGGAGCAACAACCTTCGGCCAAAACCAGCCAGCCAAGCCGTCCACTAAATGAAGAAATGTGCCAAAACGGAGTGGAACAAAATGTACCAGAGAAAGACGTAAAAGAAGAGACAAGTGAAGAGAAAATAATGGTAAATTAACTCTAAAAAACAGGAATTCCCAGAACACCTGATCCCGTAACCACAGTTCCTTTAATAACAGATGTCTGCTCACTAATGTATGATTACTGATTTGTATTCTCACGGGAAATGTGTTGCAGAGTCACACAGACGCAGAGCAGCTCAGGGTGCAGAACGCACACTTGACCAGAAGGGGGCAGCACCAGCACGAGGAGATACGACGTCTTAATCAGGTGAGTCATTCAAATAGTTTGTGTGTGTGTGTTATTACGTCATTGAGGGCTTTCCCCAAGAGTAATTAAATAGTTGTTCAATGATTTGGCAAATACTTTCAACTCGTGTCAGAGAGTTTGAAGTAGATCACAATGACAAAATTGCAAACAAATTGCTGTGTTTTTCCATGTGTCTATAGGCCTTACAACAATCTCTTGAGAGCGGTTTCGTCTGGGGGGAATCCAGAGAAGATCCAAAAGACAATGTTTGGAAACATCAGGTAGTTCATTTTGCGTATTCTCGCAACATCGCAGCCTTCTTTAAACAGTTTTTAGTCAGGGCCCAGTAATGCTTGACCCTCCACCTCTGGGGCCCATTGAGACCTAGGCTGCATAATTATCAAGAGTATGTGTAAAACTTGAATTGCCAGTTAACAATAATGTCAAAATAAAGTTTAGGTTGGTTTCATCATGATAGCAAGAATGATTAAAGCATGTAGGCCTCATAGCAAACCCCAAAAAGGATGCTGTTAATATTTTTGATAACCTCACAACTGAGTGGCAGCTATCAATGCATTTACATTTACATTTAGGGAATCAAGCAACACTTTTATCCAAAGCGACAACGAATATATCACTGTTAAGCACATAAAACAAGTGCCTAGCACTTACAATTGCTATTCCTTGTATACAACAAAGATAACTAGGATAAGATCCTACACGATGCTAAGTACCATTTTAAATTCCAGGATGTACAACATACAATAAGTGCGTAAGAGGGGTGGATTTAGGAGAGAAATGGAGGAGAGGTATTGGGGGGGGTAAGGAGGGAGGCTGTGCAGAGTTCAGGTGAACTCTGAACAAGTGAGTCTTGAGTCTCTTGCGGAAGCTGGTGAACGACTCTGCAGTCCTGATCGCTGAAGGGAGGTGATTGTCTGCTATGTGCTGTGAATGTCTGCTGAGGTTTGTGTACAGTAGGAAAATGTTGTAATGTCCGTGCTTCTTCGTTTAGGCTGAGGTCTACAAAGAAGACTTTCTGAAGGAGAGAAAAGACAGGGAGAGGCTCAAGGGCAAGCTCATGGAGATGGAGAAAAAGTACAGGAAGACCCACAGCGAGCTCCACACTCTGAAGTCCAAGGTACCACATGCATCATCATTTCAAGATAAAAGCTTGATCAACATGCTGGGTGTCTGTAAAGTCATATGGTGGTGTGTGTACTCAAGCTGGTGTGTAGTGAGCGTTCTGGCACCGATTGGCTGCCGTGCATCACCCAAGTGGGTGCTACATATTGGTGGTGGTTAGTGAGGTCCCCCCTTCACTTTAGGCGTATTTGAGTGTTATTAATTATTATTCTTCTTCATGTTTAACCTCTGTTTTCCTTTTATTCCTAGTCTGTTTTACATAGTTTTGAATGATGACTATATGCTCTGTAAGGTGACCTTGGGTGTCTTGAAAGGCGCCTCTAAATTAAATGTATTATTATTATTATTATTATATACTTTTAATGTATATTACTTTTTATTAAAAGTGAACAAATGTATGTTCCTTTTAAGGTACACCTAAGGCCCTACTAGTTTTACACACATCCTCTCGATCAGATGGCCAACGCTCTTTCCTCTATCGTCTTCACAGATCACATGGGCTCCAGTCCTAGCTCCACCCGTCGCCATGTGTGACTGCCCAAACCGAGCGCCCCCAGCCAACAACTACACCACATATCCTCCCACTGAGCCCCAGCAGATCCACAACCACACACCCCGGTCTGCCTCCTGACCGGCCCAGACCGCCTCGCTCTGACACCATCAGGGCCTGAAGTCCTCAACTTTAACCACTGTGACATCTTAATCAACCAGGGATTACCTCGATCACGTCTACCTTTGAAATAATACTGCATGCACTTTACGGTCTACTTTCACTCAGGTCTTACTGTTGTACTAACCGCTCAATTGGCGTGTGTGTGTTTGAGTGTGTTTTTTTGAGAGATATATTGAACCAAAAGTTACACATTATTAAAGGTGAACTTTATTCAAAACTTTCATGGCGGTGTTATGTTGTACTTAACTCACTTGGGTTTGCTGTACATTCCTGAGTTCAAAGCCCAATGTCCACAGTCTACCTCTAGGCGTTGTTGGGCAAGATACCTTAACTCTACCTGCCCTTCAATGAAATGCACTATATTACTGTAAGCAGTTTTAGATAAACGTGTCTTCTAAAAGACTAAATCGTTAAAATAGTACACACCTATACTATTATTATTGTAGGAGCCATATTAAATGTGCTTTATTTTCGTGTAATTTTACCCCGTGCCACTAGGGGGCTGTGTGGTTCAGTTGACCTCGGGTCAGCAGAGTGAGGCATTTAACCTGATTGAACCTGATCACAGGTTGTTGTTGATGGGGAAGCAAACAGTTTTTCGATTGTGCCCGTGTGCCCGTGTCCCCGTGTGTTAATGCATCTTAGTTTAGTGAGGAATTCGGGTTTATTGTTTTGTTACATGTAGCCCATTTTGAGTTAGAATTATTGCGGCTGTGTATTATTGGAAGGAAAATAAACCAGCAAAATAAACTGAACTGTCTTCGTTTTTGCGGTAATTGGAGCGCGCTGGGCGCACGTCGGAAACTATAAACGGAATCAACAACCAGTACTACTAAGTTTAGGGCTTAGGCAGTACATTTAGGTCGAAAAACTGCTTCGATTTGGAGAACGCTCACCAAGAGGACGCCGACTTGTTACATTGTGGATTAACGTCTTCTTTGGAAACCTCGGATGTGAGGGTGGGCGGGGCACTATCGCCCACTAAGGGCCAGCCGCCCCTGTGTTTGGAGTTGCCGATCGCTAACGGAGCTGGAGCTACCGGAGTGAGCTACGGGTCAGCGACAGCATCATCTCACCGGGACATCATTCATCAAAGCCGGCCAACGCTCGATTGGGGTATGTGTGGATCAGCGCTGATATGAATGGCCATGGTAATTTGTGTGCACACATTCGCGTAAACCCAATGCATTGGTAGCAGACTCGCAACCGACTAAAAATAACTTTCTCGTCGAGACGAGTTGTTTGCGCAACACAAACTATTTTGCGGACTAATAAAGCCAACTGACTTTGTCGTCATTATGGCTGAAGAGGGAACAGGCCAACTGGGCCTTGAGACTGAGCTTGCGGGTGCAGAGGTAAAATCTGTAACTGAAAAACGTGTGGGTAAATTAACACATAAAGCTTTGTTGGAAAAAATAAGCTTTTTAGAAAAGGAAAGCAAGTCTAACTTTGGTAAACTGTCTAAAGTAAAACAATCTATTCTTAAATTCATGGGTGATAAAGAACATGTGAATAAGGTTGAAAATGAGTTAACCGTTTTTAATGAGTTGTGTAACACAATACAGCAGGTGCATGCATCTTTATTGGGTTTATTGCCTGCTGAGGAAGCAAGCAAACATGAAATATGGTACCAAGCTAAAATGTTGAATGTAAAGGGGTTTCAGCAGCATCCATTCAAGGCAATCTGATGGAATGGCTTCCTACTTCAGAAAAGGGGCTAGATCTAAGCTCACCTCTCTCAATCCACAGGCCTCAATATATGTGGCTCCACCCGCACAGCAGCGTGAATCTTTACCACAACAATGCAATGCTGAAACTTCAATCGTTTCAGCATCTATGTCCATGCATCACAACCACAGCCAACTGTCAGTCATGGCTCTCAACTGCCTCACTTGCAATCAATGCCAACATTCAGTCAAAGCTTTCAACCCACTCTAGGCCAACAAGTGCAGCAACCCCTGCAAGACCAAAATCAGACAGCAGGGGTCTCATTTATAACCGTTGCGTACGCACAAAATGGGGCTGAAATTGGCGTACGTGACTTTCCACGCCAAGGTTGTGATCTATAAAAAACCAACTTGACGGGAAAATGTGCGCAGCCCTAAGCAAACTCTGACCCATGCGTACGCATGGTTTGGAGGAAAAGGAGACTTGGCGACACAGATGGTGTGGTGGTGAACTGAAGTCAGACCGAAGAATTGTAGAGTGAGAAGAACGATTATGTTTTATCATCGCCCTTCATAAATTTAATTTCAACCCGTATCATGCGTTAAATCCTAATCAGAATAATTTAAATCGACTGCGTTATTTCTCAGTTATTACTCCAGAAACATCTCCTTAGAATACAAATAAAAAAAAAATCTCTATATTTAATCCCGTCACTCCATAGCCTACTGTCCACTGACGGCGCGACTGCATGGAATAAAGCATCTGTCCAACATGTGTCAATAACATAATATTTTTATGTGACACTGTAAACACATAATCAAATGTCAATTAAATCCCAAGTGTGGAAAACCAAGCCACACTCCTCATCACAAACGTTGTCCGTTACTCTTGATGCTTTTCATGACAAATCGCGCATTAAAAAGGGGTTATGTTCAAGAACATTTTACGTGGGTGATTACAAACTGATTATCCAAGGTGTTCTCGGTCAGTCTTATTACCGTAACCCTATAAATACAGAGGTCTGCGCCGTGGTAATGCTGCACTATATGGCACTTCTGGTGGACCATGCAAATGGCAGGATTCGGAGGGAGAGGGTATTTAGGGACCATAACACTAGGCTACATAAAAATATGTAACTATGTCAGACCACTTCTTTTTTAATTCTGGGACTGTGCGCTCCGTGCTACTGACAGAGTTCACTGCTGCAGCAACATGTTGCCACTCACTCTGCTTTTTGTGTGTGTGTCTCCACTTCAACCTCCGTGAAATTTCGCTTTTTTGCTTTTCTCAGTACTTCTGCCATTGTTTCCGACAAGACATAATACTTGCATCTGAGTCTGTTTTATATGCAGATCGAATTCATGAGGTCATTTGCATTGACCATTTATGGTTAAAAAGGGGCGTATACAGGGCGGAACGTGAAGCTGATTCAGCTGCGCACACTTGTAGGCACTCTGTGATTTATAAAGCAAAGATTGCGTACGGTGTGCGTACGCAGGGTTTTATAAATCGGAATATTTTTTGGCGCACGCAATACTTGGCTTTTGGGCGTACGTACACTTTTAGTAGCGATCCCACGCACAGTTTTATAAATGAGACCCCAGGTCTTTACAATCTGCTGCAACAACAGAATGACATAACGGCTCTCCTTGTTCAAATGCAAACATCACATCTGCTGCCGCGCAGAGAAATTCCAACTTATGATGGAGACCCTTTGCAGTTCAACACATTTATGAGGATACTATCTCGAACAATTCACTAGGGGGCAGCCTAGAGATATTGTACGCAGCTGCCTTCACATGACTGCAGACAAAGGGTTTGCTGTCGCTAAAAGGTTACTAAAGGAGCACTTTGGAAATGAGTTCAAAATAACAGCGGCCTACATGGAAAAGGTCACAGGATGGACAAGCATCAAAGCTGAAGACACCAAAGCGCTCAAAGCTTATGGGCTTTTCCTCCGTGAGTGTTCCAACGCTATGGAAGATCTTCAATATTTGGAGAAACTCAACATGCCAGCGAACATGAAGATTCTTAGTCAGAAGCTTCCGTATAAACTAAGAGACAAGTGGAGAGCAAAGGCATGTGACGTACTGGAGAAAACTGGTCGAAGGGCACGATTCTCAGACCTTGTCAAGTTCATTGAGTGCCAGGTCAGAATCATTTCAGATCCAGTCTTTGGTGTTATACAGGACACTTCACCTGTGCTCAAAGGAGCTACAAAAGTGAGCAAGATACAGGTGACGCCACAGCTGAGAAGAAACAGCTTTGCAACACAGGTGGTCATTGAGGATGGATATAAAGCAGACACTCACAGGAATGAGGACGGATGCAGCAGACCAGATGGTGACCAGAGGGAAAAGGCTCTCGGCAAAGTGACCACCTTCACTAAAACTACTTCTGTCTTCTGCCAGTATTGTGCTGCTGGTGGTCATGTTTTAGATCAATGTTTTAAACTGGGAAGAAAACCACACAGGGAGAAACTGGACTATCTAAAGGAGAAAGGTCTGTGTTTCAGTTGTTTGTGCACAGGACACTTGAGCAGGAATTGCGACAGGCGCATCACTTGCAAAAAGTGCAACCGAACGCACCCCAGTGTTTTGCACATTGAAGAGAAAGAAAGGGTTTCTTCAAAGGATGAGAAGAACAGTGAGCGGTCAAAAACATCTGAGAGCCGCACAACATCCTCCGCTTGTGGTCTTACAGGGGCTGGCCACTGCAATGGTATTCTTCCCATTTTGCCTGTTAAGGTGAAGTGCGCAAAGGGAAACAGGGTTATTGAAACCTACGCTTTTCTGGACCCAGGGAGTACAGGAACTTTCTGCACCAGGAAGCTTGTCGACAGGTTGAACATGGAAGGACGCAAATGCAAAATTCATATCCGCACCTTGGGCCATAACAACTCAATAGAAAGTTCTATCGTTGACAGTCTGGAGATTTCCGGATTGTCTGGTGAGAGCTTCTATCCACTTCCCAAAGTGTTTACCCAGAAAGAAATGCCCGTCTCTACAGCCAACATAATCAGTGATAGGGAGCTGAGAAAATGGCATTATTTAGACAGTGTAAACATTCAACACATAAACGCTGGCGTGGATCTGTTAATTGGCACAAACGCCTCCAAGTTGATGGAGCCTTGGGAGGTCATTAACAGTCGTGAAGGTGAAGATGGACCCTACGCAATCAGAACCCTACTGGGGTGGGTAATAAATGGCCCGTTAGGGGGAAGTGACCACCCTTCATTTTGTGCAAATAGAATTGCCATTGTCCATATTGAAGAACTGTTAATTAGCCAATATAACTATGACTTCAATGACCGAGCTTCTGCAGAACAGGAAGAACCTTCTGGAAAGAAACAGAAGAAGCTCAAGAAAACCAACCACAAATCGGTTCAGTCCAAAGCAGAGGAAGAAGTGTTGCCTACGAAAAAGATCAAGTTTAAAAAGGTCAAGGCCCAGAATCCAAGTGAGGTGATAAATATAGACGAAAGTGAGGAGGAGGAGGTCGTTGTGATGAAGAAGACGACAAAGAAGAACAAGACGGGATCTAAAACATCTGTGACCAAGACGATAGCCAGTGAGGAAGAATCCCAGGGGGTCGATCAGAAGGCCAAGAAGAGTAGAGCGCATTTAGAAATGGGCAAGGACACGCTCGAAACTGTCCAGAAGAAGAAAGGAAAGCAGGAGGAAACCAAGCCTATCAAAGGGAAGAAAGGGTCCAGTAGTGTTGTGGTCGTGGAGGAAGATGGTCCAAAGCCAAAGAAGAAAAAGGAAATAAAGGCGTGGAAAAGAGAGGATTCCCTGAAGGTCGAGGTAGCCCAGGAGGTGAGCGTCGTCGACGATAAGCAGCAGAAGAGTAAAAAAAAGAGAAATACTAAGATAGACAAACAGAGCAGCGCAGTGCAGGCGCCGAGACCGGAGACGACGGACCAGAGAGATGAAGACGGAGAGTCTCTGGAGTCCTTGAAGGAGAAGCTGACTGAGGTCAAGAACGAGAAACTGAAGATCCACAAAGACTTCACCAGGTTGCAGAAGGACTTCCGGTCGCTGAGGAGGGAGCATGAGCAGGATCTCGAGGGACTTCAACACACAAATGGCTCATTTAAAATTGTTGGTGTAATTGCTCTAGCAGACGCAATTAGGGGCTGGTGTGTAGGAGCCATATTAAATGTGCTTTATTTTCGTGTAATTTTACCCCGTGCCACTAGGGGGCTGTGTGGTTCAGTTGACCTCGGGTCAGCAGAGTGAGGCATTTAACCTGATTGAACCTGATCACAGGTTGTTGTTGATGGGGAAGCAAGCAGTTTTTCGATTGTGCCCGTGTGCCCGTGTCCCCGTGTGTTAATGCATCTTAGTTTAGTGAGGAATTCGGGTTTATTGTTTTGTTACATGTATTTTGAGTTAGAATTATTGCGGCTGTGTATTATTGGAAGGAAAATAAACCAGCAAAATAAACTGAACTGTCTTCATTTTTGCGGTAATTGGAGCGCGCTGGGCGCACGTCGGAAACTATAAACGGAATCAACAACCAGTACTACTAAGTTTAGGGCTTAGGCAGTACAATTATATTGTGTGAAATAAGGCCAATCAGAGCTCTTTGTTCGCTGGCTAGCAAGAGGGCAGTATTCCGTGGGGGTTCCCTTTGAGGAAGTGGGCCTGGTTCTGTTTTAGGCTAGACTAACCCTTTTTCCAGGAAGACTTCGGTGTGGTCGTAAAGAAGACATTCCACCAACGTCGGGACATTGGGCGAAAATTATATTTTTATAAATTGCTACATTTGATGAAGTTCCTACTATTTAACTGCTATTTTGTAGTTTAGCAGACAATTTCGTCCATAGTTATTGAAAAATGGGCAGTCAAAATAAATGATGACAATAATTCAGCTGTCCTTTCAAACTTTCTGTCTATATTGTAAAGACCCTAAGGGCATCAATGAAGCAAAGAGTAGATGCTGTTGAGATGTACACATAGCCAGCACGTGCAAAATTGGCTTCGCAGGTCATTACAGTCCTACTGAGCGCCTCCTCCTGTCCTGTCACATGTCCTTTGGCAAATTTCCAAATAAAATAAACATCAACCAAAGATTTTTGGCAAGGTCATTAGTAAGCAAACCATGCATACGGTCAGTGTTATCGCCCAAGTCTTGCTGTGATTGCTGCAATTCAGCTATAAGCATATAACTGTAATTACACTAATGCAGCTTGTTAGCCTGAACCTATGATAACATAAGACTTAAAACATGTTTGAAACAACCTCAACACTGAACTATATTTCACTCAACTTAAATTATTAGGTATTCACAGAGTATCTGTAGATACATATTTATATTCTAAGGTTTATGTATTATTATATTGGATTTGTAAACCTAAAGCTAAGCCCCTGATTGTTATGGAAAAGAACGTGGGGACCCAAGTGCTGGACACAGGAAGGCAGAGACGGGGTAAAGGGAACGGGATTTATTGGTAGGCAGGCGGGTAGTCAGATAGGCAGGGGTCCGGTAACAGGCAGGCAGTCAGACAGTCAGGGGCTTGACGACAGGCGGGTAGTCAGGCAGTCAGGGGTCCGGTAACAGGCAGGCAGTCGGGCAGGCAAGGACTCGATGACAGGCGGGTAGTCAGGCAGGCAGGGGTTCGGTGGCAGGGGGAGAACTAGAGAGGAGGAGAGATGGTTACCAAGGGGTCAGGCTAGAGACAGATAATCAAGAATGCTGGTAGGACCGATACTAACTAGGTAGACGTAACAATGAACTGGCTCCGGCTGATAGGAGATCCCTGGCTGAAGTAGGGAATGGTGATTGGTGATTGTAGACTGGTGTGTCAGGAGGAGGACCACTGACGTCAAGTAGCAACTAGATGGAGGTAGTGGACCGCGGAGCAGGATGCGGCGTGACACTGATAGCACAAAAGTTTTAAAATTCGTAGACAAAATTTGAATTCCAGGCAAGCAGGTCTCTAAACGTTTTATGTCAATTCCCCCATGGAAGCCAGAACCTTATTGTCCTGCTCCCTAAATATGTTGTACACATCCTGGAGTCCTTCACTTCAGTGAGTGTCAAGGTTGTGTTTGGCTCCCAGCAGAAATGTTTTAGTTTTGAAAGGGACCCCAAGGAACCTCACCACCAGCCGCTCCGTTCCCAGGACCCCCCAGCCCACCCCCCAGCCCACCCCCCAGTCGACCCTGCAAACTCCTGGACCCCAGAAACCCCGGTGGCCTGGGAGCCTCTGAAATCACAATAGACAGAACATATTTTCGATATTTGAATTAGGGATGGGCATAATTAATCGATGCTCGATAATTGATCGTTAAGAAATGCGTCGATCAATTTATATTGTTATCGATCAAAAGGACGTTGTGTTGCATACTGTGAGACCTTGAAGCATTTAATTGAATATAACCCTGCCGACTGGTGGAAAGTGAATGGAAGAAGGTTCCCCAGGCTGTCAAAGTTAGCGCGACAATACCTCTGCAACTTCGATCCCGTCCTAGCGGGTGTTTTCTGCTGCTGGACTGACAGTTACAAGGCTGCGTTCGCGTCTGACCCCCGAGCATGTTAACATGCTTATATTCCTAAACAAAAATATGTAGGCTGGAGTTACTGTATGCTATGGACAGTAGGGACAGTCACCACCGTATGTGAGTCGCTCTTTTCTTTCTTAATGTGTTGACTCTCGCTCCGCTTGGTGCCTCTTGGAGTCGTTACATTTTGCCAAAACTGTGATATTTTAGCAACAAGTCCAGCCTTATATATGTTCAATAAGGTATTGCTTTTAGATAGACTAGTTCATGCAATTGTTTGTAAATGGGTGGCTCATCTTTTTGTTGCGAGCCTTTTCCGCGCGCCGGCTGCAGGCATTATATGTCGGCCTTTTCCCCCCCTTTTTCATAACAGTTATACAGTTTAATGCCCACTTTTAGCCTACTGGCTTTGTTTGATTATTGTTGTCCGATAAGTTCGCTACTTATTGTAATTGGAATAGGCTACAGATTTAGTCTTGTTGAATCGTTTCCAAACCTTTAAGAGCGCCTGTAGGCGCATTGTTCAGACTTTACGAGCGCCGCATAGGCCTATAACCTATAATGCCTGTATTTATTATTTTAAAACTGTTAAACAGTTGTAGGTCTTCAAGTTAACTGTATTGTATTAATTTTGGCCCATACATTATTGTTGGAATAAAGATTTCATTGATAAAAACATTAGAAAAAAAACATAGAAAAAAGTTAATGATTAATCGATAATTGATCGATAACTCTAGCGATGCTCGATCAAGAAAATTTCTTCAAATGCCCATCCCTAATTTGAATCTTCTAATATGATATATATGATCTAATTTGGGATACTGTGACCACACAACATTTATTAGGACATATGAATAATGTTCTGATGTTAAATATAAAAATGTTATTGTGTATTTATCGTACATCTTAAACATTGTGGATACTGAAGTCTACCTTAAAATGTTGTGTACTTTCACTGTCTAATCTGTCTTGTTCTCACTTGTACGAACCAGAGAAGATGCCAGGATCAGAACAGCCAAGACCAGGAACAGATTTACACCTGTCATGGTGAACACCAGTAAGACTCTCTTGCCTCGCGATATAATAATAAATATAATATATCATATCTAATATATACAATATATCTCTGTCGTCTTTCGCCTTATTGCTATTAATTTTACACAATATTGTCCCACAGTCACCTACATTTGTGCCGAGTTTGCATCTTTTACCATCTCCGGCACCAAATCATGTTAATATCTCTGCGTTGTCTCTGTCGTAGAGACGTAAAACCTCTACCCAAGTCAAGCCCCTGGAACTGCAAAGCCGTCTAATCGCATTTCCATGAAAAATAATCCCCTAATATGTGTAGGGTCCGAGAGGGTAAATTGGGGTGCGAAATCAAGCCGGTATAGTACCTTGGTCGGTGTATACGCACGCACCATACCGGGAATAAGACGGGCATATTTCACAGTGTAAAACGTTTATACATGTAACAGAACAAGAGGCGACAAAGGAGATAGGGAAACAGAGAGAGTGGAGAGTAGAGCAGAGTACATTGCACATTTTCAAATTCAGTTTTAGAAGTAAGAAGGCCTATACCTTATTTCTTTACAGGGAAAAAGACCATGCAAAAGAGTCATCATTGCTAGAAGTCTCGTCCTTTTGGGGGGAGGGGGGTTCCTGGAGGACAAAACAGCTCAAAACCACAATAATCTCTGTTGTGATGATGCATGCCTGCTATGACCGGTGAACTATTTGGAAGACGCTGAAAAGACTTTGGACCCATTTATACAGGAAACGATTCAGACTGACGGTATTTAACCAAGCAGGTCAGTAGTGAGTGTAGGGACAATGACCTGCGTTAACCTGAAGACAGGGAGTGCGGCCGTGTATACACTTGTTTCTGCTCTATTCCAGAGAGTTCACCCGTATAAATAGACTCAGAGGAGCAACAAGCGAGAGAGGAGCAGAAAGTAACAGGTGGAGGAAGAAGTTCAGGGCAGAGTGCGTCAACCTGAAGGGCTGTATCGACCCAAATAGCTGAAGGGTTGAGTTCAGAAGCCGGCTTGATGGTTAAGCGTTGTGTGCTGGTGGTGGGCGGCTGCACCATAGCCGTCCTGGTGGTGGTCCTGGTGGTGTTCCTGGTGGTGGTGCTGTGCAAAAAAAATAACTTCAAGGACACGTTCATTCAGGACTGCGAGAGGAAGACTGCGGAGGGACACAGGTAGAGCCAACATTCCATCTTTTTTAATCTCCCTTATGTGGGCTGTTCTGTGTATAGCAGGGGTGTCCAAACTTTTTTCAAAGGGGGCCATATTCCAAAAATATAAAATACCTCAAGCGCCGACTGCCACTCCTGTCTTATATTTGGACCATAATAGTCCAAGTTATTGGATAATAATATGCAGATCCCACCACATAAGGAAATAGCTGTGAGAAATATCCTATCTGCCCAGGTTCATATGAGAAGACATGATTGAATTCAAATGACTACTTTTTGTCCATAACAAAGTAACATGAACTGTATTAGTACAGCATTATAACTATATTTTCTTTTGTTTTGGCAGCGTATCCAAGCCACAAGGGGAGAATAGGTCTCTACACAGTAATTCAGTGTTTCTTTTACATCTGTACTGTATTGAACAGTAGTGTTTACTTTTTCTGCAAGGTCGCTCCTATAGTGGATATTAACCGAGATATAAAACACTTAGACTAATTTAAGAGAGAGTAAAAGAAATCGAGGGGTCCGGAGCAAGTATTGACAGAAGACTTTATCGTGAAGAAAAACAACAACGATAACAGCCGAATGGGTTTGCAGAATCACTGCTGGACCACGGATCTCAGCTTCTTCTTTATCCACACACACACAACAGTTTCTTTGTTCGAGGTTTCCGCCCACATCAATCCTGAATTTGTCTAACCACATTTTCAACAAAATAATTTAGGACACCAGTCTGAGGTCAGAACGCATTAACCCTGTAGCTTCCTGCTCATATCATGGGTTCCACCATCTGTTCTGACCCCAGACGCACAGACACCGTGTGTTTTCTACCATACAGGCCTAATAATAATCATAGTTTACCATAGAATATAATCATTCATTTCTACCACACTCCCTGTGAAGTTCTCGTATGCATTAGCATGGGTTGTCTGGTAGTGTCTCTTCACATTTAATTATTTAGCAACTGTAACAAAATTGCATTTGCAAATAAGGCCCCTCTGGGGGACAGCCCCTCGCGCTGTCCCCCAGAGGCAATTCTACGCCAGTCGTGACCGGCCAACAGACGTGACGTCTGCCTGCAGAGGAGGGACTCCCTCCTACTACATAAGTCCCGACGTCACGTCATCTCTTCAGTCTATAGGCAAACACCTCTTCCTCGCTCCGGGCAAGGAGGGTGGTCTGGTGAGATGCCTGACTCGTATATCAGAAAACCTTGGTTAATTTCTTAACCCTAAGTTTTCTTTCAATATTCGCTCGGTATCTCACTATGTGATATAGTAACTCCCGTATTGCCAAAGAAGTACCAGTGCAAACCCATCAAACAGGCATGTTCACTGATCCAACACTCAAGACTGTGTGTGTGAGACAGATTAGGCGCAGTAACATCCAACCTGTAGAATCTAGTGAAAGTGTGAGGCGTTGCCCAGCTGGCAGCCGCACACATCTCTTCCACTGAGACCCCCTGAAACAGTGCCCAGGATGCGGACCTGCCGCGAGTCGAATGTGTGCGCAGGCCGATAGGGGGTTCCAAACCCACTATATTATAAGCCATGGCTATAGCCTCCACGATCCAGTGTGACTGCTTCGAGAGAGGCTTCCCCAGGTGTGAAGTAGCACATGATACAAACAGCCGCTCCGATATCCTGAAACCAGCATAGACGCGTAAAGCCCACACCGGGCAGAGCGCATTCAGCCGCTCCTGCAGAATGGAAAGCCAACAGCTCAATAGGGCGGTAGGACAACGCAGAGTCGAATACCTTGGGAATAAATGCAGGATTCGGCTTTAATAGAACCTGTGAGTTCCCCCGCAAAAACTGCATACATGTCGGGCTAACCGACATGCATGGATGTCACTCGTGCGTTTAGCCGAGGCCAACGCGAGCCACAAAGCCGTCTTAAACGAGAGCGTCTTAAACTCTACCTGTTGTAAGGGCTCAAACGGTGGGCGTGACAGTGCATCAAGCACCGTAGATATATCCCACGGAGCAGCCAAGCTCCGCGACACCGGCCCAAAACGGCATGCACCTTTCATAAACCGGCAAACGATAGGGTGCTGACCTGCTTTTTGTCCCCAAAACCTATGTAACAAGCCGATATAGCGGCCAAGTACACATTGACAGCTGAGAAAGCCCAGCCTTTATCCAGCAAGTCCTGTAGAAATGTCAGAATAACAGGCACGGGACTCGCTCACCACTTTCGCTCACCACTCCTCGAACACACGCCATTTCCCGTCATATGCGTAACGCGTAGAGGAAGCCCTGGCGCCCTGGATAGTCGTAATGACATTCCATGGGAGTCCAGCCGTCGTTAGGTTCATCGTTTCACGGGCAAGGCCCACAGAGCCATGCGCTCCGGATGAGGATGGAAGCTTTCCCCATGCGCTTCCGTCAGGAGATCCCTGCGTAAAGGCAGAGGCCAAGGCTGGCTGCACATCAACTGGACTATTTCCGCCAACCAATATTTCCCCGGCCAAGGGGGGGCTAAAAGGATCAGCGCATGACCCCTCTCTCGCAGTCTGGCGAGAGTAGGAATGATCAGTTCTAATGGGGGAAAAGCGTACAGGAGAACACGCGGCCACTCGTATGCCAAAGCATCCAGCCCCATTGGGACGCACCGACCGGTTAGGGAATAGAACAGAGGGCACTGAGTGTTCACCTCTGATGCAAAGAGACCAACCTCTGCTCGACCGTATCTCTCCCATATCTGGTTCACGACCACCATGTGGAGTTTCCAGTCCTTGTAGCGAGGGTCGCCCCTGGACATTAAATCTGCTCCCCAGTTCCGTGCGCCCGGCACCTGTGTTGCTCACAGCGACAACAGGTGGGCGTTGCCCCACATGGTCAGTCTGTGTGCCAACGTGTGCATTTGAGAGGAGCGTAGCCCCCCCTGACGGTTTATATACGCAGGGGGGGTACATGCAGTTTGTTTATGTGAACAAACTGCATATGTGAGCTCCACGTGCCATTTACTGTTCTGCCCTCGTATACGGCTCCCCAGCCCGCCCGAGAGGCATCCGTCGAAAGGACCTCCCTTGCCAGGATAGTTCCCATGGTAACGCCTCTAATTAAAAAGGACGCGCGTCCCCAAGGGCGCAGCGCCAAGACGCACGCCATGGAGATCAAAACTCGGCGATGGCCATGGCACGTCGGGTTCAGTCTGAGTGATGCAACCCATCGCTGAACCGGCCTCATATGGAGGCGGCCAAGTGGGACTACCACCAGCGCCGACGCCATCAGACCCAATAGTCTGAGGCACGTTCTGAACTTCAACATCGTCCCCCTGCGAAAAAGTGCCAGACAAGCCTGAAAGGCTTCCACTCTCTCCGCGGATAGACGTGCTTTGAATGTCACTGAATCGAGGCACAAACCTATGAACGTTATGCTTTGAGTAGGGACCAAAACACTCTTTTTCACGTTTATTGTGAAACCCAGGGACATTAGGTGCGATATGAGCAAGCTAGTTTGCGCCTGAGCCTCCTGGGGTGACTGTGTGGCTAGAAGCCAGTCGTCTATGTACGTTGCTAAACGCATTCCCTTCAACCTGAGGAGCGCGATAGCAGCCTCCGTGCATTTCACAAACACCCGTGGACTTAACGAAAGGCCGAACGGGAGAACCAAATCCTCGTACGTTACGCCCTGGAAGGCAAACCTGAGATATTTCCTGTGAGGGGGATAAATGGGGATATGGAAATAAGCGTCCATCAGATCTATGCTTGTGAACCAGCCTCCCGGGCGAACGAAGCGTATGAGAACGGCCTGTGTCAGCATCCTGAAACTGTACTGTCTCATGTATCTGTTCAGAGTGCCTAAATCAAATGGCGGCCGGAGGCCCCCCCCCTTCTTCGGGACTAGAAAGTACCTCGAGTAAAAAACGCTTAGGTTTTTCTCCGGTGCTACTATCTGAATTGTTTTTGAGAGGTGATTTCCTCCAGTAAAACATAAGCTTTCCCTCCACGGGCCTGCAACTGCAGTATCCCGTTGAGACGGGGAGGAGTGGACGCAAAGTGGAGCCTGTAGCCGGCGGTTACAGTTTTTATAACCCCATCTGACGTACCACATGCACGCCACTGTTGAGCCCGGCCAGACAGCGGCCCCAGCTTCGCTGGTTCCGCTGTGGTGCCGGGCCGAACGGGCATGGTGGGCTGCGCACCGGCGCTCATGCCGACCAGGCACCGTTTTATTACATTCTGTTCCTTTTTTATGTTTATAATTTTTTCTGCGTTCACAAGCAGCTGCGCCCTCGGCTCGGAGCCTGGATGCGCGCTGGCAAGCATTTTTAATGAACAATGATTTGGGGAAGGGGGACACATGTGTGATGTTGGGCACTGGCGTGTGCTTATACACATGCATGTGTCTGCGAGACACAGCTACCGCTCCACCGAGCTCTCTGCAGGTCAGACCCTTCTCTCCTTCGCGTCGTGAACTGTGAAGGCCGAACGGCCTTCTGCACGCCTTTTGCAGGGCGGTTCCTTTTTGGAACCGGGTTTGGAACAGAACATCTAGGGGGGACGGCCTGCCGTACCCCCCTGGTCGCAGCGCCTCAGGTAGCGCACCGTTTCTTCATGGCTCCCTGAGTAGCCGAAGGGGCCGCACGGTCACCTGGCGCCGCCCCGGGCGCGGGTGGTTTCCTCGCCCACGCGCCAGTGTGCTCCGACGGCTTGTTCTGGCCCCGGCCGGCCCTGTGGGTTGGTTGGGGCTGACGCTTCTGGATGCGGTAAGCCGGCGGAGGGGCGCGGGGCTGGCTGAACACCTGGCCGGGTGTGTTGGCGGGGAAAGGCGCTCTTCTGGGAAGACACAGTCGCAGCGCCTCACCCTCCCTCTTTGTCTCCTCACAGCGTTTTAGCTCCGGTAGTGGTGGCTCGGTTACCCTCATTACCGGATCTTCTACGAAGAGCTTCGCCTGCTTATTTAGCCGGCGTTTGCGGGTTTTATTAGAAAACCGCGCGCAATGCTCGCAGGTGGCCGGGAATGCAAGGGCAGCCTTGGCATGTTCCAGCCCAAGGCAGTGAATGCAAGCGGTGTGGCTATCTGCTCCCGACATCTTGTTCCCACACACGCAGGACTTTGTCAGAGGCTTCACGAGCCCTCGGTTAGGGTAGGTTCAACCTCAGACTGCAGGGTCTCTGCTTTCCGCTTATGCCTAGCCGCTGTTTGGTGACAGGTCAGCTTGGACACGTGGATTACAGCTAGTGTGGGTACTAGCAGCTAGTATGGGTACTAGCAGCTACTGTTTGGTGACAGTCTAGCTTTTAGCCTCACAGAGGTCAGATGTAGCGATGTTGGCTAGCGTTCGGTGACCTAGGGGTTAGCTCCCTCTGGGAACAGTATGCTAGGCCGTCTACAACTTCTGTCCGAGAGGTGCTTCTAGGAGCGAGAAGAGGTTAAAGACTGAGGAGATGACGTGACATAGTGTAGTAGGAGGGAGCCCCTCCTCTGCAGGCAGACGTCACGTCTGTTGGCCAGTCACGCCTGGCGTAGTGTCAAATTGCTTCTGGGGTCAGCGCGAGGCGCGTGTCCCATAGTGAGATACCGAGCGAATATTGAAAGAAAAGCATAGTTTCGGAGAGGGCATGCCTCTTTGAAAGGAGATATGTCATTTCTAACATTGGGAAATTCCACATGGTAATTCCAACCAACCAGGGCAACGTTTTGATATGTTGAGGGGAGTGTCTTATGTCCGCACTTATGGTGTGTTCCTGAATCCTCGAACGCCAGACTTCCGCGTCGAACGTCAAAGATCTCCCAGCTTTCTTGCGGCATTTCTCGAAGGCACGCTCCCTTTTTGTCTTCATCTTTCGAAAATCTGAGAGTAGACCGAGAGCAGTGAAGACGCTCTCAACAAAATGGCTGCGCCCTTGAAAAGATCTTTTTTTTTTGTATTTCTACCACGTAGGTCATTTTAATGTCGACTTTAAATGCTCTTACACACATTGCTACTTTATTCCAGTCACCAATTTATCCATTACATGGTCTTGCTGTGCATGCAATACAAAATAAAGTTGTGTTGTTTGTTTTCGGGCTGGTTTTCTAAAGAGGCTAACGTAGCTAGCAGTAAACAACGACGAGCAGATTTCATGACACAATCACAGAGACGAACAGGAACGCTATGAATGCGCCGAGACGACCGAGTGACGTCAAACGTGCAACTCGGAAGGCTGGCGTCCGAGAATTCAGGAACAAACTATTATTCGAAAGCCAATGCCCAGAAGGGTAGGCGGAATTTGTTTTCCTGATACTACCGCGAGTTTTGAAAGCCAGGTGACTCGTCGCATTGGAAGTTATTCATTCACGTTTTTCATCCCAGAATGCATTCTGACGCATGGCAAACGAAGCTGCATGCCTCGTCAAAAACAAGCCTATATTATGGAGGAAATAACACACACGTGCGTAGTTGAACTCGCCTCTAGGTCAGGTGCTCATTCAGGGACATCCAATTGGCTGCCGCTGAATGCACAATACTTATGGTGACAATGGAGGGCATATGTTTTTACATGTCACAAAAGTCCATTCCATTTATCTGACGCATTGGTCTAAACAAAGTCGCACAAATTTAGTTCAACAAGTTTACATGCACCCCGAAAAAGTGCAAGAATAATCTAAGCGCATATAACACTTCATGTTCGTCATCCACCAAGACGCACTGTTGGCAAATAAGTGTCCGGCCCGCGGCGGAGGAAGGCCTCGGCTCTCTTCATGTCAGTCCTTTCATTGTGGCGCCAGGATAAAACCATCTCGATTTTGTTGAGCGCTGCTGGTTCCCACGTAAGCCTGATGATGGAGGATAGCACGGCGTTTGGCAGTCATGAAGTAGAGGACAGGTTGCAGGTCCTGGATGCATGATGGGGCCCGAGCCATGTAAAACGGATAGGAAAGTATCAGGGACTTGAGTGTACCAGTTCAGGAGGCGGAGGAGAGGGGTAGTGTAGTGTGGGAGACCTTGGCCAGGTTGAAGTTGTTTGTAGTGTTGTTTTCAGAAAACAAAGTGATCCTTATCGTCCCTGCACGTCTTCTCCTGCAGCCCTCACTTTCATCCTTGTATGTTGGCGTCGGTCCCGGGCTGAGATCACACACGTCCATTAGCGCCTGGAGTTCGCTCCAAGTTAGGGCCGTCAGCGAAATTCTCCTTAGTGATCATCTGCTGAGTCAAACAAGGCTTTGTTAATGTGTGACGGATTATATGTGCCTATTGAACAATTAAGGACAGTGGCGGATCTAGAAATACTTGGGGTGGCTAAATGGATGGCACATAAATGTCTTTGGCTGAAGTAAAGCAAAGTCTTGAAATAGTTAGTTTAAATATAGAGTAAAAAATGGAATGTCGCGCGACCTACCCGCACTACCTTTGCGATTGACAGGTCGATCGCGATTGACAGGTTGATCGCGATCAAAGTATTGAATGCTGCTATACTCAGGACAGGACAGTAATTTCACTCTTTGCCCTGCTGCGCTGCAGCAGTGCACGGCACTCAGACTCATTGTGTTGGCCAGAGATGTCTGAACTCCGCTTTGTGCGTTTGATGCAGGGTAGTGGTTAAGTACATGAGGGAAAGGGGCCTAAGATTGCTTTTCCAATTAAACATCTTGGGTCATTTATTGTTATTTTTATGTTTTGAGAGGACATAGTGGCGTTTTTTTTTTCTCATTTGCTTTTAAGGACACAAAGGTTATTTAGGCAGCTTGGGGGTCAGGGCTCTTTGAAGCCCCCCTGTAGATCCACCTATCGTCCGCGTCCCGGATTGGTCGGGTTTCCATGCAACACTTTAGATAGCTTACACGCATTCCTTTCTAACAACCTGATTAACTGCCTGCAAAGCATTATTATCACCCTGAAACAGTTTGTGTATCATAAATGTACGCTCTCTTCATTATCTTTATTAACCATTGTCTCATTATTGCATTAATAATTGATAATATATTATGTATTGCTTACTAATGTGTGTAGGAGAAATGCTTTATAAATGATGAGGGATCTATGAAGTTCATTCAGTTCATGTTCCCGTTTAACTCACACACCACACCTTGCCCTGGATGCTGTCAGACCTGCACATGTCCTGGTCGGTCACCAAACAGATGAACAGCCTAACTGGCTCCTAGTTTCACTTTCTCACTATTTTTGACGCACTTTTACAATAATAAGAACAATGAAGAAATCAAAATGAACCTAGCACTTTTTATGAGATGTAAAAACATGTAAAAATAGGTTCTATGTTTTTATACTCTTTGTTGACATTGTGATAATGTCATGCATGGTTCCTCTGCATGTTAAAGATTTAGGTCACGAGATCCCACAGCTACGGGTTCTGACTTGGTGCCTGGTTATATAGTGTTGACTTGTCCTGATGGACTTGTCCTTTGCAGTGACACCAATCCAATATTCTATGGCCAGCGGTTCCTCTCTGAAGCCTAATCTGTGGTCCTACTTTTTAGGATTTGTTTAATCGTTGACTTGTTATTAAGTGACCTTTAAGGTCACTTAATAACTTAATTAAGTGGAGCTCTGTTTCAATAAAACATTTATGCAAATAATGGGCCGAGAATCTCCGGCCTGGTTTGTGTTTGGTTGATAATATTAGTATTTATTAAAAAAATTGCTCAAATTATATAATTAACTTGTGTAATCTTTCATCAATCCCTACAACTTTAAGGATGATAAGATTGTTCTGCAGGCCATGTTCAGGGTCTGTCTTACTCTAACCACTCTGTTTGTGTTTGAAGCACCTACTGTGTGAAGGTCTGGAGTGCCTTTGAGCAAGCGTACGTGGACCATGACCCCTGTCAGGTCCCGCCGCAGGCCTACGATCACCTGCTGTCCATCGCGCCTCCTCTGCCCAAGTACAACTGGGTAAATATCCTGAGCACACTACTACTGTTTCTAACTCATGGTTAGGCTATACCTAGGCTGGTCGTTCATAAACAGGTGTTTTCAACAAATTTGTTCCAATTCCTTGACATAAGTAAGCTATTTATGTTAAGTGAGTCAGCAAGTAGCTGTACTTTAATCAATGTATTGTATTTTATGAGATTATATTATAACTTTAATGCAAACTAGTTTGTACCATATACAGTCTTTTTTTTTTTTACCCCCACCCTCTTTACAAAGCAGTGATTACACTGATAAAGGAACATAAGCTTTACTAATTATCACATTTGCAAGTAACATTTTGATAATTTTAGCGTTTATATAGTATGAATGAATAATTACTGCTCAACCTTACAATGACCTGCTCCCATTTTTAAAAAACTTTAGCTTGGACTAAAAAACAACAACACATTTGGATACAGCCTACACATTTAAAAACACACAACATTCCTGCTCTGACGTTGTGTATCTGTCCTCCGTTGAGAGGGGACTGCGACTGTTACTACCAAGTCTTTGGTAGATAAATATTGATAAATATTTAGAAACATTAATAAATCAAACAGCTGATTGGTCAGATTTGTGGGTCAATTTTGTTACTACCTCACGGCTTTTGGACAGCATAGCGCCAATATGTTGAAAAAAGCGAAAAGCTCCAGTGATTCCATTTATCGTTATAAGACTCGATGTAGCAGACTTTAAAAAATGTGCCGCTAGTTCAAGATTGACTAGATCCACGATGGGCAAAACAGAAGAATATGTATTTATGATTCTGCTGCGATGGCATCATTGCTTTTATTGTGTCCTGCTTCTGCGTTTATAGTATTTGTATGGCTTTGTTTTATTTGAGTATTGCACAACGGTTAGATTTTTGTCTCTGTAAGGATGATGTGATGTTGCTGTGTAAAGAGGGCGATCATCACCCGGGTGCTTTACCATAATTACAACACGCGCGCAGGTACATTTCAGTACAGTATGACATACTGCTGCTGATGTTAACGCTGTTACCAGCTTGCAGATGCCCTGTGAATGCCTTTTTAGCTCGATCGGTTGGTCAGTCGGTTGGGCAACAGAAATACATGGTCGCGGCAGGTAAAGCGAATCAACCCTTGTTTCTATATCATTGCTGTTTTAGTAGAGTCTGTCTCAATGGGTCTGTGTATGCCAGTGCGCCGACTCTGTGCCCGCGGGCCATGTGATATTCCCCTGAACGCTTTTACACGCAAGCTTTTTTTGGTTTAAATGTAGCCTAGTTAATTTGTGTGATCAGTAAGGGGGCCTCACACAAATAGTAGCCTAGGGGCCACTGACCACCTTAATCTGCCACTGGCGGTCAGTGGAGGAGGATGTCAGAATCGAGCGTTGCAGAAGTGCAGCAGTTCTCCCTCCACACGGCTCTCTGCCTACAATTTTAATTTGTGTACCTCACGTGGAAAAAGGGTAAAACAAAAGAGTCTTCCATTCCATTGAGGAGAGGGAGGAAGATCCTCCTTAACATTGTTCAGAAAAAAAAATGGAGATTGCCCAGACTACTGTAATGAATGAATGCCCTTAAAAACGACTACTTTAATGGCTTTGTTTTTGTAGGGAGCACATCCCTACAAAAGCCTCCACTGACTCCCATTCGTTTCCCCGAAAGTGTTGGCGGCTAGTGAATAACATGGGGTTCAATTGGAGAGAGGAGGACATTTCTCAACTGAGTGGCTGTGACTAGCTAAGGGATCTCTAGTTGACTAGTCAACGTCTAGTCACGAATAGGCTCTCCAGCCTATTCGTGACTAAACGTTGACGAGATTGAGATCCCTTAGCTAGCCCTGACCCTGTCTGCGCCAATAACCAATAAGCAGGAGTCCTGGCTGTGGAGCAGCCCGGAGGGAGGGGTTATCCCCTCAAGTCTAGGCTACGAGAACCAACAAACCCGCTCATTCGTATGCCTCGTTTCCACCGAGCGGTGCACTACTGTTTGTTGGGGTACAGTGCGGCTTGTTCGCTTATAATGTTTCCGCCGAGCAGTGCGGTTCAGTGCGGCTCGCTGATATTGGCTTTCCACCGCCCAAAAGTTGGGCAAGGTCCCTAAATAAACGTGCTGAGCCTACCTATTTTTCGACACTCCTCCGTTGGGTTACCAAGCCGTCTGAAAGGTTGGCGAAAACCTGGAGCTACACCCGCCGTTATTTAATGCACGTGTGTATTAAGAGGTGTGGTGTGTGGTGTGTGTCCCAGACGTTGTTTTGGAGCGGGACCAGGGAGGTTGCCCACCAGGTGTCAGGGGGCTGCTACCAGACCCTGGAGGACACCATGCTGGGATCTCTGCTGGATGGAAAGACCTGGTGTGGGAAGCAGGGGAGCAACGGTAAGACACCACTACCATATATACAATACTAGAGTAGGACATGTATATAGTGTAGATATATATAAAGCCCTTTATGTTTAGTCCTGCCAACTTATTTCCTGTTTAATGATCTGGAAACATCTGATTCTCATGCTCTGGTCTGTCTCTCTGCCTCTCTTGTGTCAGAAACGTTCGACTCTGGGTGTCCCAACTGGACTCAATGTGTGAACAACCCGGTCAGATCCTTCTGGAGCAGAGCGTCTGCTGAGGTACGTCATCACGAGACAGTCGACTCACAATGTTTTGGCCTACATTGGAATGGATAAGATGAGCATAGCTTACCTTGTGTTGTGTAGCACCATTTGAAAGCAGCTAACAACGTTCTTTACAAGACAATATCAAGATTCAACGATTATTTATTGCATATCGTATACAGCATATGGCAGTACAAATTATTTAGTTCTGGTTCCTCGGTCTGGCAAAACGCACAGACACAGACACACACACGGGCATGCACACATGCGCAGACTCAGACCCACAGACAGACATACACGTACACACTGTGGTATCCCGGCCTCATAAGGGTGTCTCCCTTCCCCCCAATCAGCACACGTCTCTGCTGCTTGAGCCAAAAAGGTATGTTTATTCAAACCAAACGAAGTATTCTACGCAAAATAACAAAAACATCTTGGAGGAATCCACAGTCCTGTGACTCCTGTCCATCCGGGTGGAATCACGTCACCAACGAAGACCAGCCTCTCCTCGCCCGAGGACCGGGAGACCCCTGAATGCTTTTTAAAGCATGCCTCTCCACCTCCTCCTCAAGTCCGCTGCATCTTGCTGATTGGCACTGGTACCAATGCGCTCATTGGACGATCAGGCTTTCTGACACACCGTCCGTTGTACTTATCCTGGATGGAGGGAAGCTCAGATCCACTGATGCGCTGGTTGACTGATAACCACTGCCGTCACTGGTCATAACAATGCATGTGACATGTCGTGTGGTTCAGTTTGCAGCGGTTGCCTGCGGAGATGCTGCCGTCCTGCTCAACGGCTCCAGAGATACCCCCTTCGACCCTCACAGGTGAGTTACCGCGTTAATGTAACGACGTCAAACACTTCTAATAGCTCGTAGATTAAAATAACCTGGGCATAGCTTCAGACATTCCCAAACAACAACCACTGTTTGGGATGATTACCAGCATAGCTTGAAGCCATGTTCATTAATTACCTTGTTTAGTGCCTGGCTCGAAGGAAACAAGGCAGGGCTTTTATTTTCTAAACAGTTTTTTTTTTAAACGGTTCCTGGAAGTCTTTTCTATGTTATCTCAGAGAAATGTTACATATTTAAAAATAATTAGCATATAAGGCAGGACAAAAAGTAGGCACATCGCAATTTGCTCATTCAGGATTTAATTGGCAAAACTCCCTTTTACTCCTAGAAAAAAACGTTTTTTATTGGTTTGAAAGTTATGGCCACATCCCCTCGACCGTGTAGACGCAAACACTGAATAAATGTTGTAATACAACGATACATTGTTATAAGACAGGTATCTATCATTCTCAATGAGGAAACCTAACTTTTTGTTTTTGCACTTTTCTAGTACTTTTGGCAGCATCGAAGTAAAGAATTTCACACCCGGCCTAATGAAGAGTCTCACTGTCGTCCTGGTAACCAAGGACAACGTTGGGTAAGATTATTTACTAAGATCTCTTAATCCTTCCTAAATATACAAGTAGTTTTACAATTTTACATTCTTTCAAAGGGCGAACTGTACGGATGAATCTTTAAAGAACCTACAGAAGGAACTCAAACCTGGCATCAAGTATATTTGCAAGGAGAAGACAGAGTAAGTGTGTATGTGTGTGTGTCATCATCATAATCATATTCATATTCATATTTTCCCGCCATGCACAGTAGTGGCCTTGGGGGCGCTCCGGCTTCAACCTGTGGTCCATCAGTCACAGGAACTGTGTTCTCTCAATCATCATTCTCCTGGCCTGCTGAACATCGATGTCCAACAGCCTCTCTATCCAAGTCCAAATCTTTCTTGGCCAAATATAACCTGTTTCTGTAGTTTGCTATTGACTTTAGTCTGCATACCGGACCTACATACTTGCTTTCAAAACCACCTTGTTCCATCTTTCTCAGAAACCTGTGCCATATGACCACAACCTTGCAGAGTTCGTACTCTGTTGGTTCCCAGGCTTGAACTCTGTAGAGGAGAGGAGATCGCACACACGTAGTTAGAAACTTCACTCTAGCAGACAGCCCTATGCGTTATTCCATTAGGACATGTTTCAGTTCATTCCATTTGTGGAGGCAAGATGAGATGTTCTCAGAGTTTGTGATGGCATATTTGCAGGTAAAGCTCCTGACATTTTTGATATTTTTTCCTCAAACTCTCTTGGTCCATTAATCCTTCATCATCATTAAATACCATTGTTTCAGTCTTTTCACATGATATTTGCATTTTTAACCCTAATGGGCAGTAGAGTATTCAGATATGGACTAGTGACTAGGTTCTTAAGGAGGGAAAGAATAAAATGACAACACAAATTATTGACTGGAGCCACAGGTTAACTTTTAGATTAACTGTTTTCAACCTTGTAGAAAAATTATAAAATAGATTTCAGTGCATTTCAATAAGACTCCAGTATGAGCAAATTCACTGATGGACAGCTTAATAACCCAACAGGTAATACAATATTAAGGGAATAGTACAGACAAAGTACAGAAAGGGGAAACTTTGAGAAATAAGTATATAATATGGAAATAAAATAATAGAACAGGGCCCAACTTTCTACTGGGTTCCACATTCCTTACTGTTTAAAGGTGTTGTTGTAAATGGAGAGTATGCTCTGCTGAGCTGGCAAATATAACCTGATCATCGGCACAGAGAAGTTCTGTGATTGGGCTTCAATGCTCTCTCTGGGATATACATATATATGGCTGTGTGTGTTTGTGTGTTCTGGGTTCTGAGTTCGAACCCCAATCTCCCCAAATCTGCTCTTTAATGGCATTTCTCCATTCACTGTAGGTCACTTAGGATTTAAGTGTCTCTGCTAAATGGCTGATTCGTAAACAGATGATTTTCCGTGTCTTGCAGGTCTGAGCTCCTCACCTGCAAAAAGAACCAGGACCAATCCTGTGTCCCCTGCTGGTGAACCACTCATCTGCTAGTCCTATAAGGCTGTGTTCCAATAGTCCTTCTAGAGTGATTCCTGCCTAAATCTCCAGATGTTGTCCTCGACCACCATGTACCTGCTGTTCCAATAGACGTAGTAAGCTAGCAAAAGCAGCCTGAAATAACATTGTTGGCTACAAATGGTTGAAATTGTCAAAATATCAATATTTAGCCACAATTATTAGTTTCAATATGGAGCGAATCAAACTGAATGCAAGCTAATGTTTCAACATTCGTTTTTTTGGTTCACACGAATACCGATTTTTTGTTTCTTTTAAATCATGTTGGATTTTAGATGAAAACTTCTTTATAGGGCTATCAAACGGGTATCAAGTTATTGCTTGTGAACAAATAATTGTATTGTGTAATGACTGCATAAATAATGCTAACAACTTGAATGACTTTAGCGGGGGAAAAAAGCCAGTAAAAAGGATGCAAACCTTTTATTTTGGTCTATTTTATACTAATATCTTTTTACTTCTATTTTTATAAGAATTATGAATTGCTATTACTATTTTAGCCTCCAGTCTAGTTTAGAATATTTTAAGTCAAGTATGCTAAATTGTCGTGTACATAATTGTGTGAGTCAGCAAATGGACTGTTCTTGATTAACGACAGATATGCAGAAGTATCAAAATGAACACGATCAAAGTGTGACATAAATCAACCCGGTATCACACGATTGCGTGCTCCTGCGCACGAACGTTAATCTATTGAAGCGTGTTCCAGAGCACGATAGTCCGACTTTTTGCGTGCTACACAGAACGAAATGTAAACCAATGCATTCTGAATGGGAGTGTTCTCAGACAATTAACGTGCTCCACAAAACGGTACGAGAGAGAGAGGGAGGGACAGAGAGAGAGAGAGAGCGAGAGAGAGGCTTCAGAAAGGGTGTGCGCAGATAGTACAGTGCACCCTAGTTATGTTTATGCCAAAACCACAAATGCTATATATATATATATAGGCCTATATATATGTATAGGCTATATATATAATTAGGCTATAATTATATTATTTAGCGTGTAATGAGACAATCTATAGCCAAATTGTCGAAGATGCAATCTCCGGGGATATCAGCATGGGAAATCGGCGAATCAGACCCATGAACCTATAAAGAAAGACGTGATCTCAAGCGGGAGAGAACGTGGTTTGCGGTGCTGGTTTGTGTCACGTAAGTACAGGGCTCTCATGTCTCATGCATTCGGCGTGAGACACACGCAATTCAACCCATGCACACGCTCGAACCTGGTCTCACGAAAATACGTGACACTGTCACGTTATTTAATCTATTGAAACGTGATCAGGGACACATAGGCCTATTTTCTAAAATTTGTATTTCAATTGGAAGTAGGCTATTTGTCTTGTATACAAGTAGTGGGTACAACAGTTAGTATGTTCATATCAGTCAGTGCCTGAACTTATGTGAAGTTCGGTCTATATCCCACTTCAAAGTGCTGGCATAATGCAAATTTGCAAAGGCGAGAATATGCATGTGTATGTTTTTCAAATGACATTTTCTCTAAATCTATACAGTAAAATCTAATTGTCCCTTGTGTACAAGTAGTCAGTACAACAGTTATATGGTCATATCAGTCAGTGCCTGAACTTATGTGAAATTACAACCAATCACATTCTTCTGGAGGTCACTAGTTCTTAATTGATTTCAGCTGCGTCTCCCCCGCCTCTCCTCATAAAGCGCCCCCACCGTGACGGATGTTAATCGTTTATTTTGCGTTGGATTGCGTGGGTTGAACAATCCGGACATCGTGGCCACCGACGTGGACCCCCGCCACCGGGACCCACGCAGTGAGTAACGCGGGGTACTTCCTTCATGAGCACATGTTACACTTTCCCCATCTCCTCCTGTCGTCTGTTCTCGCCCCTCTATTGTACATGTTTTACCGCTGGAGGTTAATGTGGATTTGCTGATGGAAGTGGTAGTTTGTTGAGTGGTTTATCTATGGGATCGACTGACTGACTAACGCTGCGGACCGCTACAGCACCGACCACCACACTGGGAAGTGTCCTCTGCTCACTGTGGAAGCAGCATGGAAGAACTGCAGCAACTCTGATGGAAATGAGGACCTCCACGCTGTTGAACACACTGTTCTAGGCCTACTACAAACCGAGGCGGTCCCACTCGGTTTAAGATCTCGTGGTCAATGCGGCAGACCGCTGGACCTGAACGTCACCTTCTGCAGATACTTCACTGCCCTCAGGAATCCACGGATAACTTGAAACATGTCCGACTCCACATGTCCGAAAAATCCAGAATGGAAACTTGTGGAAGGAAGAAAGGGGTCAGTTTTTGCTCAACCCATAACCCCACTGAGCCCTTCTGTGGAAACCTGTCTGACTGTACGTCCACACCAGGAGCGACCTGGTCGCTGCGAATTTTCGCTGCGAATTTTTCTGTTCGCTTTGGTCGCTCATGACGTACAATTCAATTATGCAGACGCATTTAAAGGAGCCGTATGCGTTTAGTAGGCCCTACAGACAGCCATATCAAATATTGAACTTGGCCATATTGCCGAGACGGTTTTGCTTGTTCGATAAAGTGCTTCGACAACAAGTAGGACAGTGATTCCCCCCAATATAAAAATCCTAAAATGTAGGCTAATTACAACCGAGAACAAAAAACCCTGCGTGCTGTAGTAGGCCTAGTTGAAATATGTTTCACTGATCTGGATCTGCAAATCATGATCTGCACTCATTCGTCGCATTCAAAACAAATAGACGTTAGCGCACATGGCTAATTTGCATACGTGCACAGGACTGGTTGGCTCCGCAAGGCAAATAATGGAACATATCTATCTATCTAGGTCTTTCTATCTATCAACGCGTGTCTAGTTTTAATGTGATGTATTGTGTGTATGTCCAGTCAGACTTGTTCTGTGTGGTCTTGTAGGCTACTGTCCTGTGTGGGACGAACCACCTAAATGGATTCCCGACGATTTGTGTCGTTTGGTATTAATAAAGACTTGACTATCTATCTATCTAGACTATTTAATTAAAAATTATTCACCTCAGGCTCCGTGAATAGTGGGGAATAGAGGGATAAAAGACAAGAGATATATCCCTTGTCATTTATCCCTCGTCTTGTCGATTAGTTTGTTTATGTGACGGTTTTGTTTAAAGCATGCTACACGCGATTGGTTGGTTAGATTGGTGGCATGTAGAGCAAATTATAATGATTCCCGCTTAAATACGAACGTTCTAGATGTAGCCTATAAATACTCCCGCTTATCATCACTTGATATCCAAACCACTATGGCGTTTCGATCTCTGAACTGAAAAAGGGTGGGTTCGTACAACACCGGGTGCCCAGTTACAGCCGCGATTAATACTTCAGCCGACATTTTGTTCAGTGAGTGAATAAAGGTATGTAGGAACCAAAGTGCCTGCCGATGTTCCCTGGGATCCACGCAAGCGAAGAGCGTCTACATTCCGATTGGCTGTCAGTGTTTGGTCGCTGAAGCGAATAATAGTCATTTGCATAAAGTTAAAAAGTTTTCAACTTCTTTTTGACGCTCTGGTCGCTCAACTTTGGCCGCTGGTAGCGTTGGTCGCTTTGGTCGCTCTTGCCCATTGAAAGTGAATGACTTCCGGCGATTTGGTCGCTCAATTCGCTTCTGGTGTGGACGGACAGTGACTGACCCTACTGACTGGGGGCCTGTTGATGTGTGTTTGGTTGGTCTGGTAGAAGATTTGCTGCTTGTGATCTGCAAGGTGGTCCTGGGTTAGATGCGGTGTCTGACTTGCACACCACTCTCCCAATTCTATTCTTCTCTTTACTACTTTTCTACTTTCAATACACTTGCTGCTGCTGCTGTTGACCGCTGGTGGTGCAATGTGGTTTTTATTCGCGTTTGTTCTGTGGACTTTGCATTTGTATTTTAATGAACATGTTTACTGCCTGTTAGACCTCGGATTGGCAAACCTAAACTCCTTCACTGGCAAAATGTAGATGCAAATTAAATGCCAAAATTAACATTTCAATATTTGTTTTGAGTATTTCGCCAATAGCTTCGGAACTAGACGGACCTCGTATATAATTTGCTCTTCAAAGATGCGGTCAGGCGCCCCTCCGTTATATAACGTTTTCTGCCCGGTACGAAATAGACCAACCAATAGCAACCCTTTAGGCTATCTAATGTGAGGTTGGATATACGCAACATGTAGAGGTGTTTCAACAACAAAGATGGAAGTTAGTGAACTAAAGACTGTATATGCTCACTAAAAGAACGAACGACTACTACTGAAAGATTTTGAGGAATATGTATTTCTGCATCACCCGTTCCAATGCTATGATTAGTCGAGGCCTATCCAATAGCATAGCATCGACCCATTTTAGATCGCGCCCTTTAGACACGCCCCTTGGAAATTGAACAACGCACTTCAACGCAGAGGATCCAGAAGGATTTCACAACGAGTCCATTGGAAGATATCGAGGAACATGAACATCACCAATGAAGGAGAGTAACGTTTCCACTTGCTATAGGAATTTAGTGAAGCACTAAATAGTTAATAATGATAATGATAAAATGTGGTCACCATTTATTTACTTTTTGGGTAAGACTTGCTTTACTAATATAACCGCGTTAAAACCGCATTCATTTACTTTTCTTGTGTAGTTTCCCACTATTCATTAAATATTTTATAGAAGTAAAAAAGTAATCAATAGAACTATACACATTTGTACAACAATTAATCATTATACAGGATTTGAAAATTATCTATTCAAGCTCATGCTTCATAATATTTCCAAGGATTGCAGAGTACCAAATGATTTATGAACAGTTGTTTTTGTTCAGGAGCGGATTGTACTCCCAGAGGCTTCAACAGAGCGGAGCTGGGAGCTGCAGGTGGATGTTGGCCAGGAGCCGTTCAGTCCTACAGGAACAGACGGGTGAGCCGTGGAACTGCACATCCTATAAACTCCTCCTTGGCGTGGTCAAACGGTTCAGAATAAAACTGGAATTCAGTCATTGGTTGTGATTGGCTTGTTAGGCAAGCGTTCTCAGCCACTAGGACTAGTGTCCTTATGAAGATTAGATGTGTGGCTGGGTTTGGGAGTTTATAGGAAATGATGCTTCTCAAGAACGCACAGAATGGGAGAAGATAAGCTATTGACATCTGAGTGAGCGAGGAGAAAAAAATCTCCAGTGTTTAAATAGATTTTGTCTTGTTTCAGTAGAGGTGATGGAGGTGGTCGTCTGGAGGTCCGTGGCGGTCGTCTGGAGGTGCTCGCCGTGAGGTCCATGGCGGTCGTCTGGAGGCGCTCGCTGCAGGTGGAGGGAAGGCCGGGAGCCGTGCAGCCCAAAGGATGCAGAACGGTGAGACACGGAACTGCACAGCTGCACATTTTTTCTAGGCTTGGTGAATTGTTTAGAATTAAAACTTTGACATGCAGCCACAGCAACTCGGAGGTGTTCTGAAAAATGTCAGATGCATTCTCAGCCACGAGGACCAGCTCCAGGATGTAGGCTAGGTGTGTGTGGCTGGCTGTTGGGTTAAATAATACCTCACTCAAGACTGCACAGTAGGGCATCAGTGAGATCTGTGGGAGCTAAAGCAGAGGAGGAGTTGATTATCTGCATCATGTACGGGGAGAAATGTGCTGTGTGCAAATGGAACGTGTCATTCGCCTTTCAGAAGGACTGAGGCAGAGGCCAGCCTGGAGGTGGCGGTGGCCTGGAGGTCCTGGAGGCGTCCAACCTGGAAGGGGCGGCATGGAGGGCCAGGTGGCGGCTCCTCATCCAGTAAAGTTAAACTCATCTTCAGTACATCCATGATGAAAGGGGAGAAATGTTCCGGTGTGCAACTGGAACTTGTGTCTCACATTTCAGAAGGGCCTGGAGGCGGCCAACCTGGAAGGCCTGGAGACGGCCGAGGTCCTGGAGGCAATGGCGGGCCTGGAGGTGGAGGCCAACCTGGAGGTCCTGGAGTCGGTGGGCCTGGAGGCGGCGGTTGGGACCAACCTGGAGGGCCTGGAGGCGGTGGTTGGGACCAACCTGGAGGTCCCGGCGGTGGCGTCCACCTGGCGGCGGTCAGCCTGGAGGGCCTGGCGGCGGTCAGCCTGGAGGGCCGGCGGCGGCGGCTCCTCATCCAGTAAAGCTAAACTCTTCTCCAGTGCATCATGAACGGGGAGGAATGTCCGGGGTGCAAATAGAACGTGTGTCACATTTCAGAAGAAATGAGGCGACGTTGCGGAGGTCCAGGCGGTTGGCCCGGTGGAGGTCCTGGAGGAGACGGTCCCGGCGGTGGAGGACGGCTGGGGGATCCGGCGGTGGAGGTCCGAAGGCGGCTCGTGATTAGACCAACCAGCTCCTCATCCATGGAAGGTAAGCTCTTTCTCCAGGTCAATCTGATCAACGAGAAAATCAAAGAGCGCAGCCATGAACTGGTGGTATCGCCATTTGGGGACTAAACTCGAATGTTTAACTCAAGTAACTGCAGTGTTTCCCCCAGCACTGTATGGTTAAGGCCGTCTTAACAGTAGGGCCCCGCCTTGACTACCAATGTAGAAAAATTATATAAAAAATAATTATGCAATAACAAAGTGCAAAACTCGTAGGGAAAGAAAACATACTTTCCTCAGGTACAAAAAATATAGATAAATAATTTGTCGGTAATACTGTATACTGTTCAAAACAATAGTCGTGCCATAAAGCATTTTGAATGCAATTGAAAAGGTGGTTGTATCGTATTATTGTGAACTGAAACCCTCACCGAAGACCCCCCACCTTGACTAAGACATTGTCTGGGGGAAACACTGAACCGGGTTGTATCACTTAGTAGTGAGTACACTAGGGTAGCTGGGTCATCTCCAAATGGTAACTGAGTGTTTGCTCCAGCAGGATTGAAGGAGTCACTGGGGATGAAGATCACTGCTCAGGGGCTGACGACCACTCATCTTTCCGGAAAAGGTACATAAATCTACAGCTGATGTGATTAAAGTTCTGCAGTTCAGATCCGCTGATAAATGGTCCCATACCGTATCCACAGCGTCCTCATGGTGCAGGCGGTCAAACCTCCACCTCTTTGAAGAGACCAAGCAGCTTGATGACTGACTGGTTCTTTATACTCAAGACCTCGTCCCGGAGCAGAGGACGGACCTAAGGCCCGCAGCGCAGCCGACTAGAGACTCCATGTGGAACCGGTAAGATATTGGATTGACCATCTTGAAGACATTTTCATTTATTCAACAAGGTTAGTTTTGTTTGGCGGGTATGTTGCTTTGATACTAGGGGCTTCTTCTGTAACAAACTTTCTAGAGAATAAAATCTGACTTCAGCCAATCAGCGGGATGTCCTTGAACAAGAGCAAATGGCTGAAGGTGCTCAAACGCATTCTTTTGACTCGCTCCTCTACTATTGCTGTAATCAAGCTGGATGGCTATTTTGCTCCTTCTACTGACAAAATCAAGTCTGCCACCTGGTGGCTGATGAGGGCGTAGCAACTCGGGGTACATTTGAAACATGATAAGAAGAGCCTGTTTTTGATGGTTGGATCGTACACCTAAATGTTTTTACATCAAAATATCGCCGAACCCCATGTTGGACAATGCTTGTTTTCATCCTTTCTATGTTTAGCTTTGATTTATCCTTACCTTTTCTTGTGACCCATTCCCCTTAGGTTCAATTAAGTTGACCTCTCCTTCAGGAGACTTAAAGGGAGACCAGATGTGCGGCAGCTGGGTGTCATGGTGCAGAGACCCAACGCTGGTAAATATTTACTTCCTCCTTGAACAGACCTAAAGCGTCAAACAGCAATTGTATAATCCCTCCTGATCCAGATGGGGCTGTTCCTGCATTTATAGACATTTGATTGCCCTTGACACTGATTCTACTTTTTGCATCAATTTACTTCACAGTACTGAACTACACCAGTGTGTCCTACTCCCATAAACCCTGAGGATCCCTGGATGGCTACACCAGCACATTAATCCACACCCAACATCAACACACAGTGCACACTCTATAGAGCTCGTAAGTCCGCCCCTTGCGGCGGGACCTCGTGAGATCGTAAGATATGACAGAGTTTCAATGGAGAGAAAGTAATTATTTTCTCCATTTTATGTTGCACCACATTTTGGGGGAAGAATGTTTGAATCAATCTTTGTCATTTATTTCTGTACTCCATATCTGTAATCCCAGCTGTTGTATTTTAACACGGTAGCTGGGAACCCTCTTTATAGGGAGCGACTAGAGGGACGAGGCTGGAAGCAAACCTGAGCCTGGATCTTAACCTTCTTTCTAAACCTAATGCCGCAATTTAACCGCAAATAAAGTGAGGCCTAAAGTAACTTGACTCTCTTACCTAAACTTGCTTGCCTAAACTCGCTTGTCTAAACTTGCTTGCATAAAACCTAAACTCGCTTGCATAAAACCTGAACTTGCTTGGCTAAACTTGCGTCGCTTGCCTAATACCTGAACTTGCTTGCCTAAACTCGCTTGGCTAATACCTGAACTCGCTTGCCTAAACTCGCTTGCCTAAACTCGCTTGCCTAAACTCGCTTGCCTAATACCTAAACTCGCTTAGCTTGACTCGCTTGCCTGTACTCGCTTGGCTAAACTCGCTTGCATAAAACCTAAACTCGCTTGCATAAAACCTAAACTCGCTTAACTTGACTCGCTTGCCTGTACTCGCTTGGCTAAACTCGCTTGCCTAATACCTGAAGTCGCTTGCCTAATACCTGAAGTCGCTTGCCTGAAGTCGCATGCCTAAACTCGCTTGCCTAAAACCTAAACTTGCTTGTCCAAACACGTTACACAAAGTTAACCATCCATAATCTTTAACCCAAACCAGACTTGTCCCTGGGTCGCTCCACTTTAATTTTTCTTTTACGTCATCTGCGTTTTGAGTTTCATTCTTTGAGGGCTTTAAGTGCTTTGGAGGATATTTGAACCTTTGTTTGCCGCATCAATAAACATGCTTTATCTTTACCCATTTTGTTTTGGATTGCATTTCTATGTGTAATCCGGCCAAATGTTCAGTGTCCTTACATGTGATGTCTATGGTCTGACGATAATCTGACCTCTTCATGAAGCAGAATGTGTGTGAATGTTGTCCCGTGAGCTCCAGGCTCTCTGTGGGCCTGTCAACGTCTCTTTAGCAAAAGGTTGGAGAGTGAAATTTATTTTTGTGCCATTTTCATGCGTTCCTGAGTATTTCAGACCTGTGGTGTTTCACATGAGACCTTAATGGGAACTTTTCACTTCGCGAAAATTGTACCTGCCTACGTCATCTGTTTACATCTTGACAACCTGCCTGGTAACAGACGACGCAATCGTCTGTTGCCGGGCAGGTTGCAAAAAACATTCGGCTCATTTTTCCAAAAGACGAAATAACATAATACAGATAACGGATCGCTAGATAAGACTTGTTTTTACTTTATATTTGTATTGTATTTAATTGTTTAATCGAATAGCAAAAGACGACGCGATCGTCTGTTGCCGGGAAACGGGTGATCGCGTCAAATGACGTAGGAAGGTTCTTGAACATTCATAAATGCGATTAAACAATTAAATACAATACAAATATAAAGTTAGCAACGCCAATAAATGTTAATGGTAAAATAAGTGTTCCGTCTTGTCACGCTCAATGAACGAGCATGCAAGTTCACGAATGTTCAAGAACCTTCCTACGTCATTACTGAACTACACAATATTGATCATTAACAACCTCATTCTTTGGGATTACAAATCATGTCATTTATGAGCATATTTGCAAATGCCTCCAAATGTCAGATTGTGTAAAAACGAATGAAATGTAACCTGCTTGATTTAAGGAAAATAAAACATCCAAATATTATAAACCTGTTTTGTGTTGCTCTCTTACCATGTGGAAATGAGCAGATAGATATGTTTAGCTCTGATTTGCTGCCTCCTTTTGGTGTGGTGCTGGGATTTGTTTAATATACTATTATCATTTCCAGGATAAGTTAATAACCTAGTATAGCCTACCCGGGAAAGAAGGGATATGATGGTCAGGGCAGGCTGTTTCGGTGTAAGTGAAATCCGCGAGCTGCTGATCATGTGAGAGGTTATGTAGTCACATTAAAAAATACCTTGAAAGATGGTAGGCCTACGATCTACGAGAGACTCAGAGGAACTTTCCTTATGAGGCTTTTGTCGGGATAACAAACAAGTGCTCAGCAAAATGAACAATAAGTTGAAGTTTTTGCACTTGTAAATAGTTAATTTCGTTTGTAGCCTTTACTCAGACGTGAGCTCATTCTTGCATGCGGGTCTCCGGCTTGGCAGTGTAAAAAGGCCTATACATCATCCTGCCCAACAATATGAGCAGGATCTAGACCAAGCTCCCCTAATCGGGTCAGCAATAGCCGGGTTTCAATGCCCAGAATCTGAGTTTGAATGCTAATGAATTAATGGAATGTTGCATTTTTTGTTTTACATCATATGCGGAATCAGATAGTCGGCTCTTTGCTGCACATTAAGATAAATGTAGTTGTCACACAAGCTATTTTTGTAATTATTTCAGGGGGGAAAATGCCTTGAAAAAATGTAGTAGTGCGTTCAGGATAAGGACTAATGTAGCATATGTCAGCCTAGGCCTAATCAATTGTGTTTTAATATCTTTAGCATTCATATTATTGCAGTCTAATCGTTTCGTAGGCTATTCTGTTGATGGCCTTGATGGGGAGATATTTTAACGCTTTTGAACCCCATTTTCCTGCATCATTCCTGCGTTGCCCCCTCCTACGGAGCCCATTTCAGCACCGTGTCAGTAGACGGTTACAATCCTACGAACGTCTTGAGTGCACTGAACGCGCGTTCGAAGCGCCCCAAAGAAATTTACGATGGCTTGCAAGATCCATCGTGAGAATGATCGTACGAGCATCGTTATCGGGAAACGGAGCCCTGATGCCCATGATCCTCTGTTGGTGCTTACATTGATAGATAGATTTTGGCTCTTATTATGAATATTCATGACATGCAAACATCTCGCCTCTGCTAGGCTAACAGCACTGTCCGTAACACACGCACGCACAAACACAGGACAGGAACACACACACACGGCCACGGTGGAGAGGTCATCTCTCTTATGACGTCACAATGAGCTGCATGACGTTGGAATTTTTTTCTAAGAATCTTTAACGTTTGCATGTCTACTGTTGCACACATATTGAAAACGCTTCTGAACAAAAGACATTGCTCGACGATTTCCGTCTGATTATTAATAAGCATATTCTGTCTGTGTTGTTTCTGCAAGGAACGAACGGAAAACAAAGATATGTTACGGTCACTTAACGAAAAAAATTAAATGATTTACTTGGGAACGGGCTGTTAAATAGGATTCATTTGTTGAGTTTATAGGCTCTGTCGTATGTGTGCGATCGTTTATCTGACGCATCGTTTCATAACGCGGCCCTCAAGTCGGACAAGTCGTTTTATTTTTCCCATCATATTTAATCGGTCACCATAATGCAAAATTGCATTATGTCAGCACTTTGAAGTGGGCTATAGACCGAATTTCACATAAGTTCAGGCACTGACTGATATGACCATACTAACTGTTGTACCGACTACTTGTACACAAGGAACCATTAGATTTTGCTGTCTAGATTTAGAGAAAATGTCATTTGAAAAACGTACACATGCATATTCTCGCCTTTGCAAAATTGCATTATGTCAGCAAGTGGGCTATAGACCGAATTTCACATAAGTTCAGGCACTGACTGATATGACCATATTAACCCGTGTGCTGACTACTTGTACACAAGGAACCATTATATTTTACTGTATAGATTTAGAGACTCCCATTTGACTGATAATTTTAACATATCAGTCAAAGAACCTTCCTACGTCATTTGACGCGATCGCCCGTTTCCCGGCAACAGACGATCGCGTTGTCTTTTGCTATTCGATTAAACAATTAAATACAATACAAATATAAAGTAAAAACAAGTCTTATCTAGCGATCCGTTATCTGTATTATGTTATTTCGTCTTTTGGAAAAATGAGCCGAATGTTTTTTGCAACCTGCCCGGCAACAGACGATTGCGTCGTCTGTTACCAGGCAGGTTGTCAAGATGTAAACAACAGATGACGTAGGCCGGTACAATTTTCGCCCCCGGTACAATTTTAACGTGACAGGGGCTCACTTGACCGCAGTCTTCACAGTGGTATAATGAGCACATGCCACTGACTGAAGTGATCTATTGCTTTTATACAACGGTTAGTGTTATGGCGAAACGAAAGTCATAGACACACTACTTTTAAAAGAAACCAAGAAAGTCAAAATAGCCGTTTTATTAAAGAATACAAAAAAGTAGTCCCTCCTGGCTTCCGCTATGCATCGACGGTCGCTATGCAACACACTTTAGCGTCCCTCCGAGAGAAGGCTCTGATTCGAACAGCGGTTCGCCGGAAATTTATCCCATGGATCATCCAACATATGTTTTACTTTGGAACAGTTTCTACTTCCAGGCGCGGAGTGATATGCAAACGTTCACAAAATGATCGGGCGTCATAGCAGTTATGTATACGCTCATTATACAGTTGGGAACCAGATCAGATCGCTGGATTTAGGTCCCCCGTTGTATAATATTGTTTAGACCACGGTCTGGGGGAATACTCGTGTTCTGATTGGCTGCAGTGCGTGCATTAACTCCTGATATAGCCCTACAGACACCTGCTTAGTAGTTCCAGTCAATGTTTAGATTCTCTGCCCGAGCCCGACGCGGGCCTGGTCGGGCCGATATTTCCCACCACTGTACTCGGTGGCAGAATTATTATTATTATTATTATTATTCTCATTCAACTTGAACATGTGTTTTTACAGTAGAGTGGTGGAGGGATGACGTATGTTGGCCAACCCAGAACTGAGCGTCGACCTGGATTCCCTCGACAAAAAGCCAACGGGTTTTGCCATTGGATTTTGGATTATTGCAGAAACATTTGCATCTTTGAAGCACCTCCTCAAAAACTGAAAATAAATAAATATATAAAAATAACCGTGCTCCAAAGAACGAAATGTAAACCAATGCATTCTGAATGGGAGTGTTTCTCCGATTTTTCCATGCTACACAGAACGAAATGTAAACCCATGCAAATAAAGACTTCATGGTCATAATAATTTAAATATCATTAATATCCTAAGTGTGTAGTGTGGTATTCTATTTTTTTCAACGGGGCTGCATCCAGTCATTTGACCGTTATGGTTGCTATGGTGGTCGATTTTCAGTTTTTGAGGAGGTGCTTCAAAGATGCAAATGTTTCTGCAATAATCCAAAATCCAATGGCAAAACCCGTTGGCTTTTTGTCGAGGGAATCCAGGGCGACGCTCACTTCCGGGTTGGCCAACATACGTCATCCCTCCACCACTCTACTGTAAAAACACATGTTCAAGTTGAATGAGAATAATAATAATTCTGCCATAGTATTTATTTAAGGGGGGGGGGGGGGGGGATACAAGTCTTTTGGCCATTCGTAGTGTTGATCAGCAGAGAAATAATTTGTCCGCAAAGACGGTGACGTCGCTTAGCAACGGAAGACCCTGGCTTATGGGAAATGTCTGCATTAAAAGATTGTTTCATGATAACTATAAAAAAGGGACGTTGTTGCACTTTCTGTTCTCACAAGGTTGAAACTTTTGACTCAGCAGACCATGGATGCGTAAATCCACCGAAACTGGACTTTTGTTTCAAATGTAATACTACTGGAAAGCAACTCAAAGCACATTTTGGGGTAAAAAACAGATGAGTTTGATTGAAGTACCATGGCCTCCATCGACCAGGCTCTGCGTTTTCTATTCCTCATCATGGCACACAAAAAACAAGTAAAAAAGCAATAATGATGAGAAGTAATTCCCGTAGCATGACTCTCTTCCCCATCCGTCTAGGCTATTTATGCAACCCGGTATCACGCGATTGCGTGCTCCTGCGCACAAACGTTAATCTATTGAAGCGTGTTCCAGAGCACGATAGTCCGACTTTTTGCGTGCTACACAGAACGAAATGTAAACCAATGCATTCTGAATGGGAGTGTTCTCAGACAATTAACGTGCTCCACAAAACGGTACGAGAGAGAGAGAAAGAGAGAGAGGGAGGGACAGAGAGAGAGAGAGGCTTCAGAAAGGGTGTGCGCAGATAGTACAGTGCACCCTAGTTATGTTTATGCCAAAACCACAAATGCTATATATATATATATATATATATATTGCCTAATTATATATATTGCCTATATATATGTGTAGGCTATATATATAATTAGGCTATAATTATATTATTTAGCGTGTAATGAGACAATCTATAGCCAAATTGTCGAAGATGCCCGAGAATCTCCGGGGATATCAGCATGGGAAATCGGCGAATCAGACCCATGAACCTATAAAGAAAGACGTAATCTCAAGCGGGAGAGAACGTTTGCGGTGCTGGTTTGTGTCACGTAAGTACAGGGCTCTCATGTCTCATGCATTCGGCGTGAGACACACGCAATTCAACCCATGCACACGCTCGAACCCGAGTCGATCTGGTCGACTCGGGGTCCTAGATGCGCAATAATGACGCACTTCCTATAAGCGCTGTCTTTTAAATGCGCATGCGCGTTTCATTCATTCCCATGTTGTCCCATGTTCCCAAGTATTAACGATCTCCTTTGTATTCTAACTTATGAATAATAATCGAATGTACAAATTATTGTTGCCTGTACTTGGGTAATATATAAAAGAAGAATCGCTTCAGAATCGCTCCCAACACAGAGTCAAAACAGCGACCCACACGCAGACACTTTCGTTCTCCTTCAATAAGAGTCCCTAACAGGAACTGGGTTATATATGCATTCATCAGTGCTTTTACACGTGTTTCCAATGGCTTTGTTTGTGCGAAAGAACGGGCTGCGTTCAATGAAATCAAAACCAAAACGGATTGAGCCTTCGTTTTATGTCCATGATTGAGCCCCTTTTATAAACAACCCTTCCGGGTTTTGTCCGTTGGCTTGTGTCGATACGTCAAGTGTCGATACGCCATCTGTCAGCGCAGGACCCCGAGTCGATCTGGCAGCCGAGTCAATCTGGTACCCACACCGGTGATTCTGAAAAAGTTTAAATGATATCGAAATTGAGTTGAGATATTATGGAAGATACAAGTGTGTAGATTTGTTAAATGGTTTGAACGATGGTTAACGGTTGAAAATTGATTTAGTTACGTTACTTCTACAGTTGAAGTACCAGAGGACGGCTCTGTCGTCCTCCCATTGACTCCCATGTTAAAAATAAATAATATTTTAAATGAAGAATATCTTAAAAGGTGTAAAATATTTTAAAAATCTGAAAAGAATCGCGCGATTCCAAGCTATTCTGAATATTTCAAAATTTGAATGGAGTCTCTAGGTGAAAAATTGAGGAAGGAGATAGGTCCCAAAGTTTGTAGAGAATAATAAAGACATTTAGAAAGAAAGAATAAAACCTAAGAAGAACAATAGTTGAGCGTTGCAGCAGCACTCGCCTAATAATACTTTAGTATCCTTTATTAATCCCCTTAATTGGGGAAATTCTTTCTCTGCATTTAACCAATCTGGTACTACTTCTATTACACCCGGAGCAGCGTGCAGCCAAGACCATCAATGGTTCAAGAATATATACACACTGTGGAAAAAAGGTGACCAAAACCAAAGCTTTCACATTAAAAGCTGTGAGTGACTTTTGAGGTGAGTAACAAAGGAACGAGGTGAATATTTCGGGGGAAATGTGGAAATGCAAAAGTTTGAGGACAGCAGCAGCTGCAATATTTTCAGCATTTATATACAACAACTATTTATTTAATGTGACAGGTGACAGGAGCCTGACGGAAGACTTCCTGAAGGGCTTGATCAGTTGGGCAATACCTACTACTACTGCCCACTACTTGGGCAGTAGTATCAGCTGAAACTAACAAATGGAATGATCTGCCCTCCTGCCACCAAATCCTTTCATCAACGCCCTTATTCAAGATGGTACAACGAGAAGCTTTGGAATAAGAAGAGGAAGACACGTGCAGCAGAAAGAAAGAAAAACAAGAGTGGGTCTCTAGAAGATTTAGCCAACTACAAGAGGGAGAAAAATGGCTACAACTGGATGCAGAAAATAACAAGGAGCGACTACTATAAAGGAGAAATAGAAAACTGTGGCAATGACTACAAGGCTATCTATAAAATAGTTGACAGATTGTCTGGCAGGAAAGAAGATATGATACAAGTTTGTCAACTCATCAAAGATATGAACGATAAATGCTGTGACTTGGATCCCATACCTACATGGCTTGTCAAGAAATGCAACACAGAACTATGTCCTATTTTACGAGTGATGATCAACAAATCTCTCGGTAGCAGCCTGTTTCCAGAAAATCTAAAACAAGCTTCTGTCAAGCCAGTCATCAAGGACAAAGCCGGCGACCATGATGCCTTCAAGAACTACAGGCCTATAAGTAACACATCTTTCCTGTCAAAGTTACTGGAGAAGGCAGCCCTCAGCCAAATTAACATCCACATTGAAGACAACAGCCTCCATGGATATTATCAATCTGGATATCGGAAGAACCACTCATGCGAAACTGCAGTCCTTAAAGTAGTAAATGACCTGATGGGAATGGTTCAGGCGAAGGGTGCAGCGGTCCTCATACTCCTCGACCTGTCAGCCGCATTCGACACCATCGATCACAACATCCTGATTGACAAGCTAAAGTCTGAGTTCGGCATCAAAGGTGATGTTATCAAGTGGATTGTATCCTACCTGACGAAGCAAACCTATAGAGTCAAGATAAAGAATGCATCAAGTATTATCCACAAGGGCCCCCATCTTTACTCTACAGCAATGACTCTTAGTAACTGCAGTGACTGCATCGCCCTCTCAGGACAATTTCAACGACACAAGTTGGAAAACCCCCCTAAGGGGGCCCTATGTTGTCATTTCCATCAGCGCAGGGGTGCCCAATGCATTGATCGCAAACACCCTTTTTAAAAATTATTAATTATTCTTTTTTTTAGTATCAGCCCGCTTTTACCACTTGATTTATGAAAATTACTGACAAACTGTTCAAAGTCAATCCAATCGAAACATGAGGAAATGTGCTAACTCCTTGACTGCATTATTTTTCTCTAGTTATTTTTGCCATTCAGCCTTTTCCCACAGGAATATTAGTAAGTTCAAGTTCAAGAGTGTCATTTGGAAGCCTGCTTGAGATTAGCTACCAGCAGCTACTGTCCAGACTGTGCAAGCCTGGCTGACTCCATTCAGTGTGAGTCTTCAAGAGTATGTACTAAATTTATATAAATGAATATATGTTTAGCATTTTTTTATGTAGGTAGATCATTTTGACCTGGTCATTTTGAAAGTAGCTTGCATGCCGAAAAAGTGCGGGCACCCCTGAGCTAGGGCAAGCATTTGCCCATCACATGCAATTGAACAGCAATTTCAGTTTGCTTGCTGTCACTTCACACCTCTGTTAGGTGTGCATTTTATACTGGTACAGGTATGCAGTTGTATTCTTCTATATTTGTATTAATATAGTGCTAACTAATTGATGTGAACACAGACTCTTTTTCAGTGGGTTGCATATTCAATACCTTTTGAGCAGCATTTGCACTAAAGGATGCTGTTAATTGTTTTTATTTTCTATCCAATTTGATCCAAAGCGACTCACAATTTGTCAGAGGAAAGAGAAGCAACAATATATCACTCTTAGTACGGCACAGTTCATACAACAAGTGCCAAGCACATACAATTAATAGGGTTACCCATTCCCTGTATACTACAAAGATAGCTAGGATAAGATGCTCCACGATGTTAAGTACCATTTTAAATTCCAGGATGTACAACACACAATAAGTGCATTCATTAAGGGGCAGGACGTACAAACGTACGTGCGTTAGAGGGGTGTTTTTAGGAGAGTAAGGGATTGAAGGCATTGGTGCGTAAAGAGGGAGGCTATGCAGAGTCCAGGTGAACTCTGAACTCTAAGTCTTGAGCCTCTTGCGGAGGCTGGTGAGGACTCTGCAGTCCTGATATCTGCAGGGAGGTGAATGTCTGCTATGCGGTGAATGTCTGCTGAGTTTAGTGTTTAAGAAAAAAATTGTAACGTCCATTCTTCTTCGTTTGGGCTGAGGTCTACAAAGAAGTAGTGAAAGTAATGAGTGATTACAGGTACATAAAAATGCATGTACCTATAAGGTACATTCCGGCCTACTCGTTTTACACACATCCTCTCGATCAGATGGCCAAAGTTCTTTCCTTTATCGTCTTCCCAGATCACATGGGCTAAACTCACTTGGGTTTGCTGTGTGTGTGAAATTAAACTGAACTCAACAAACAAGAAAACCGATTGGGATAGTATCGTTGTTGGTGTTTGTCTCCAAGCAGAACGTTTCTGGGTTCAAACCCCGATGCCCACAGTTAACCATTTGAGGAGGTGGGCCCGGTTCACGAAGCTGTCCATCAAACTTCCTGTCAATATTGTGTAGGCCATAAGGGCATCAATGATGCGTAGAGTAAATGTTGTTGAGATGTTTTCATACCCAGTGTGTGCAAAGCTGGCTGTGCAGGTCATTGCAGTCCTACTCAGCCCCTCCTCCTGTCCTGTCACAATTAAGATTGCTGGCGAGTTTATTCATAATCAAACCGTGCATACAGTCAGTGTTGTGGTGCCTAAATGAACAAATGTTGCTGTGATTGCTGTAATTAAGCGAAAATCATATTACAATCATTACACTAATGCAGCGTGTTAGCCTGAACCTGTGATATCAGTCATAGAACTTGATGAAAGATGTTTGAAACAACTCCAACACTAAACTAAACTGCACTCCTGTCATGATTATTAGGTATCCACAAAGTGTCTGTGGTTACCTATTGTTATTCTAGGGTTTATGTATTATTATAATGGATTGGTAAAATCTCATCCCCTGATTGCAAAAAGTTTTTTTTTTTTTTACAATAGTTGTATTCCCGGTAAACAGGTCTCCAAAAATGCGGGGCCATTTCTCCCATAGGGACCATTTCTGGAGTGAATTCTGATACGTGTTATTCAAGAGCAGGTAGTGGTTGTGGCATTTTGCTCAAGGAGGCCCACAGGTGGGCTGCAGACATGGGGTTCAAACCCAGAACCTTAACACATCGTTATTATTAAGGACAATATTTGACTCAGCTGTCCAGTAAGTGTGATGAATTTATCGATCAATTATAATTCAATTGTGTCAAATTGTTAATTTTAATAGTTTCATATTAGGAATGAACACATTACAAGCCATTCATCTCATTTGATTTTTATTTTTTGGAATTATTATGGCAACTACTTGTTACTAACTATTTAATTGCGGCCACTAGAAACTATACAGTTTCTAGTAATAATTAAATGTACTACTAGTAAGGTACTACCAGCTAATATCATAGCCACTACTCTCTATCTACCCTACTATTATAACTTATTCTATCCACTTTTATAGCCACTACTAGTAAGCTACTTTCTAGGTATCTACTACTCACTACTATTATAGCTACTACTAGTTACCTACTACTATCTACTATTATAGCTACTACTAACAGCTATTATAGCCAATAGTTAGCTCTACTAACTGCTAGCTTCTCGATATTTTGATTGCATGCTTTGATTGATGTCAGCCTAATTATCGTTTTGGATGAAAATGTGTCTGCTGAATGACTAAATGTAATTGTAAGTAATTGAAAACCTAAACAAAAAGATGTGTTTCAAAGTTTTCGTTTTTTATTGGTGCAATTATAGCAGCAACGGGTTCCTGGTCATTTTAATGTACAAAAGTCTCAGAGAGTGTTCCCTTTGATAGCGGTCATCGCCTCTGTCCGTCCATCCGTCCTCCGCTCTTCCTCTGACATTATCTTCTTCGTCGTCGCTGTCGTCGTGGCAACCGTGATTTAACTAAGCTTGATGGGTAGAGTGGAAGTCCGTTGTAAATCGCTTTAAAAGTGCTTTTGCACCGTGCATCGTGAACAGAAGTCGTACTTGTAGTACTTGCAGAGAGCAAAGGGGGGGGGGGGATATAACATTGGCAGTTCCCTCTTGTTGCTGTTTGGATTATTAAGTATTTTAGTGGTTTATTATAAATAGGTGCAGATATGAATAATGAAGAATATCATGATTATTATTGGAGGGGTTGATGGCGATGTGCAGTAAAAAAAATCGACATGAAACAAAACAGAAAATATTTAAATGCATAAATTGCGAATCTGTACCAGGTGCTACATTTATTGCGCGTTTCCATCAGCGGTCGTGGTTCGGTTAATTATGAAAAGGTGCGGAATGGTTCGCGTTTCCACGAGTTGGGTCTGTCTGCGTCCTGCAAGACGGAGGCGTAACTTGTAGTAGGAGGCGTAACTTGTTGACGGAGGACGCGTAACTTGCACTAGGAGGCATAACATGTAGTCGGAGGCGTAACTTGTAGTCGGAGGCGTGTCTAGTACTTTTCTAAATCGCGGAAGTGATCTGTATGTAGCAGTGGTGCGCGGGTACATAAATGACCGCAACTCAGACCTCAAATATTAGGCCTTAAATTGACTTACCGTCATGAATATCGGAAGACCCGACTTCAATGAAGATCTCGTGTGAACCGTGATTTACAACGCTTTTTATTTACCGCGAAAAGAGAAAGATCTCGCGTGGATGCGATTTAGAAAAGAACAAGTTACGCCTCCTAGTACAAGTTACGCCTCCTACTACAAGTTACGCCTCCGTCTTGCAGGACGCAGACAGATACTATTGGTTTCCACCGCTAAAAGTGGGCGGGGTCCGGACTTAGCCGTGATTAGCCCTACTTATCTCTCAGTACTCCTCCGTTGTAGCCTGGCTATTGCCAGACCAAGCTCAATCATAGATTGCATGTGGGTCTGGGGAAGCTGCTGTCATTTTCGTCAGCACAAGAGGCGTGATCAACGGGCCAAGTGTATGCCAAGAAATGTATTGCTCTTCTCCAGACCCTTGGAGTAGGGTCTGTCTGCGTCCTGCAAGATGGAGGAGTAACTTGTAATAAGCGTAACTTGTAGTAGGAGGAGGCATGTCTTGTACTTTTCTAAATCTAAATCAAAATTTTCTAAAGTCAGGTGCATTATTTTTATATAAGGCCTAATATTTGAGGTCAGAGTTGCGCTCATTTATGTACCCACGCACCACTGCTACATACTGATGACTTCCGCGATTTAGAAAAGTACTAGACACGCCTCCTACTAAATGTTACGCCTACTACAAGTTACGCCTCCGTCTTGCAGGACGCAGACGGATACTATTGGACCCTTGTGCAGGGCAAACTCAAATCAACGGCAGAATGGGCGGGGCTACCCAGTTTACCTCTGTTGGGGTACCAAGCGATGATTGGTCAACAGAATCGTCACTTTCGGGTGACAGATAAAACAACAGCAAAAAACACAGTACCCGCAAGATATTTCTGGACAACGGGGAAAGCTTTGTTTATTGAAGAAAATGGTGCGCAAAAGTTTGGCCTTCTTCTTGGACATCCTACATTGTTGCTCTTAGTTTATTTTGTCGCGTTGTTCTTTTTCGTTGGATTTATTAGCAGGTTACACTGTTTCGGGCTGCTATGAGGTCAGGATGCTTACGTAGCTGCCGCGGCTATCGCCGTCCGGCGTAAAACCCAACCCTACCATAAAGGTACTGTTGGCGGTGGACAAGCGAGCCGTAACTGAGCTGTGCCTAACCACACCTACATTACCGGAACTAATCATACTTGGCCGATAGCACCCGCCGGTGGAAACGCGCCATTAGTAGCATTGGTTTAGAACAGGTGACGCATCGGAACCGAATGCTAACGTGACTGAAAAATGCTAACGTGATTGCTTATACTTGCATGTCTTTACCTTTGAACAGATAAATATGTTAAATACATTCTTTAGAAGTATTTGTAAAATTATTTAAAAAAAACTGACTTTATAATCATCATCATCATCCTCATCCTCACCATCATCCACCACGCGGGGAGGAAGAATTGCACACCTTGTGTCCAACCAGTCCGGGCGGCGCGGCTAAGCTAACGCCACCGCGAAGCAGGAGTAGAAAAAAAACATCCACTTGTCAGAAGGGGGGGCAGGAACTCGAACCCAGAACCCAGAACCCTTTCACCACCGTCGCATTCAGTAGAACGCCGGGTTGGTGTGTTCGATGACGCAGCGTCGGCAGTGGCGCCGCACGAAGCGCAGCGCCTCCGGCGACACCTCGCAGTCCTGCACGTTGAGCAGCTGCAGCTCGCAGCAGTTAGCCGCCAGCGCACGCAGCCCCCGGCCGCTCACGCTCTCGCACGCCCGCAGGCTCAGCCGCCGCAGACCCTGGCAGTACAGCGCCAGCTGCTCCAGCCCGCCGTCCGACACCAGCGGACACTTCCCCACGTCCAGGGACTTGAGCTTGGGGCAGCTCCGTGCCAGGTGCCCCAGGCCGTGGTCGGTCAGACCCTCGCAGCCGCGGGCATTCAGGTAGCGTAGCCGCGGGCAGTAGCGTGCCACGTAGCGCACGCCCACGTCGGTGATGCGCGGGCAGTGGGCCACGCTGAGGTAGCGCAGCCGGCCCTCCAGCCGGGCCACCTCGCGCAGCCCGAAGTCCCCCAGCAGGCGGCAGTCGCTGAGGCTGAGCTCGCGCACTGAAGGGCAGTGGAGCGCCAGGTGGCGGAGCGACTCGTCCGTGAGGCGCGGGCAGCGGCGCAGGTAGAGGTGGGTGAGGCGGGGGCAGTGGCTGGCGATGATGCGCAGCCCCTCGTCCTCCAGAGAGAGGCAGTCGCTCATGTCCAGGAAGCTGATGGAGATCTGCTGGCCGTGCACCGGAGCCAGCTGCAGGGACGCCTCCTCGGTCAGGCTGATGCAGGTCACCTTGGAGCAGCCTGTAGGGGGCGCATGGGAGCAGGGAGGGTCAAGTACTTTTTTTTTTTTTTATGTGATATTGACTTTTGTTGAGCACGTTGTTTATTGAACAGCAGTTCAAATGCAGGCAGAGCAATGACAATGAACAATGATCTCAATATTGGGAGATGGTGTAGAACGCTAAACAATAACTAGTTTCCTACTCAAGTCAATGTTCAGCAGATGGTATTGTAAAGTGGAGTATAGAGTTTTGGGGAAAGTTTTATAAGAACCCTTATCACAATAATTATTCTTATTAAATTGGATTATTATTACTGTATAAATGGTCATATGACTTTGCTTTAAGTCATTTTACCATTAACTCAAGAAGTAGTTAGTAAAAGCAGATCTATTCCAGATGGAGCTTGTTTAATTAAATTGACTGCTTCAGTTATGTTCCTGTGCATTCGTATTCAAAGCTTTGCTATGCCATAATAGGCCACTAGAGGGCACTACAGCCAACTAGGCTATATTCGGACAAACGCCCAAACTGAACCAATCTGAACTCGTCGACCAACAACTCAGAGAGAACTGAAAAAAAAACGCTTAAACAAAAAATAAAAAAGGGGGAAAATTCACTGTACATCTTTTCCAGTTAAATAAATAGTCCTCATATAAAGACTCGGCCCTCCTCACATAAAAACACACTCATTGATTAAAAGGCCTTTTCTTCCTTTTCCAATGAGAGGCGTATTTCCCTTCAGAGTGCAGCACCAAAGACCTGTCCGAATGAACGTTTTATTCGTGTCACTTTCTTAATGAAAGCAGCAGGCCAGACCTCTTACTCTCGCTGAAGAAAGACTTTCTTCTACCAGATGGGAGATTAAGGTTGGCAGAGCTTCCCCCCGTTCCCCTAATGGCTTTACCAGCTTCTGGGGAAAACGGCTGAGAAGAACCCAGAAGAATGACTCTTTGATTCAGAACCCAGACTGGTGACCCAGGTCCCAAGATGTGTGTGATGTAAAACCCAAGCCACTCCTCAAATAAAAGCGCATTAATCTTAATCCTTTAAGGTCAATTCAACAATTGAAGGTGGTTAATGTTTCCTATCTGGTGAGCAGACGAGTTCGGGGGTCTCCAAACGTCCTCTTGTCAAGGACCCCCTAAAATATGGCTAGGGCCCTCCGTCAGCTAAACCAAGACTATTCATATTTTAAAAACAAATTCTACAAAATACAGCCCTGTAAAACAATGACATCTCTTAAGGTTCTGTTAAACGTTTGTCCTCAAAGCATTATGATACTCTATTCTGTATATTTGTACTATTTGTTCTCCTTAAAGGTGACATGTTACACCCCCAGGTGTGAGTGTGATTAGCCTTTAAAAGTGTTTTTCAAAATCGGCCACTTATGACATCACAAGTGGGCGTGTCCACCTAGATATATGAAGGAAAGATGAGCAATGTTTGCTACAGTCCACTGGGTAGACCGGTCGACTGATCTATCCAGCTCACATCTAGGTGGACACGCCCACTTGTGATGTCAGAAGAGGCAGATTTTCAAAACGGCTAATCACACTCACACCTGGTGGTATAATATGTCACCTTTAATGCTCGCTTGTGGCTCAAGTCGAACCTCCCCATCATACATCTCGGGTACGTACTCCCATTTGTGATGTCACAAATGGCTAAAACCATTCCCCCAGAAAACAAGATCCCTCCATCCCGATTCAGGGGGGGGGGGGGCACCCACCTGCCAGGTTGAGGTGCTCCAGGTTGGGGCAGCGCGACACCACCTCGAACACGGCCTCGTTGGACACGTTGTAGCAGCCGGCCACCTCCAGCCGCCGCAGCTCGGGGCAGCAGCGCGCCAGCACGTAGAGGCCGCGGTCCGTCAGCCGCTTGCAGCCGCTCACCACCACCGTCTCCAGGGTCAGGCACACGCTGGGGGTGTCCTGGCACAGCCGGTGGGTCAGGATGCGGATGGCGCGGTCGGCGTGCAGCAGCTCCCCGCTCAGCCGGATCGAGCTCCAGAGGCGCGGGTCCCACGCCAGGTTGTACCAGCGCCGGCTGACGCGGGCGCAGCGGCACAGCTGGTTGGTCGGCAGGTGGCCAAAGACCTGCAGCAGGGCGTGGTCGGGGAGGAGGTCGATGGGGGAGGGGCCGGAGGAGGAGGAGGAGGAGGAGGAGTGGTGGCCCTTGGGCTGGCGGGCCGAGCGGGCGTGGGGGCCGGCGCCGGGCGTGGCGTGGACGACGGCGGAGGTCTCGGCGCGGGCGGAGGAGGAGGAGGAGGAGTGGGTGTCGTGGCCGTTGCTGCTGAGCGCCGGGGAGGACAGGGAGGAGGACTTGGAGGGGAGGATGAGGCCGGGGCTCGGGGTGCTGAGGGTCCGCGTGCTGGAGTCCAGGCCTGGGCGAGAGAGAGAGAGAGAGAGAGAGAGAGAGAGAGAGAGAGAGAGAGAGAGAGAGAGAGAGAGAGAGAGAGAGAGAGAGAGAGAGAGAGAGAGAGAGAGAGAGAGAGAGAGAGAGAGAGAGAGAGAGAGAGAGAGAGAGAGAGTCAATTAGATAGAGAGTTTATTTTATGAGGTTGATTACATTATGTTTTACAGATGCTTTTCCCCCACAGCAAGAAGCAGAGAACAACAAAACATGCAATCAAAATTGGAGTATCTGCAACTAATTTCAACCGAGTGCAGAGTAGCTGTAATCTATTTATATTCTACTGCACATTCCTGTTGGGCCTGTTCTTGACGTTTCCAGTTAAAAGTGTTTCCTCGTGCCAATAAAGCTCTTTCAAATTGAACGTAATCATTAAGCGAGAGAAGTGAGAGGAGAAGAAGAGGGAGAGAGTTCCAGTAAAGGGGCGTGGATCACAGGACAGCATCCTTGTGAGCTTCCTTCCTGCACGCGATGAGAGGCCCTCCGTGTCATGCCTTCTCCATCAGCCAATCAAAACAAACGCCTGTTTCGCCAAAACGCTTCTATCAGCCCACCCGAGAAAAAATAAACAGAACCCAACCAGGCAGCCAGCGTTGCCATGGCTGTCCCGGTGTGTTCCCAGAGACGGGGGGGAGAAAACACAACAAACGCGTGAGGAGTTGAGTGTGTGTAAAGTGTTATCTCCTGCGTGCTGATTGGACAACAGGGGGGCCTCTTCATCAGGGGAGCTGGCTCCCCACGATGGTTCGCTCAGCCCCTGTGTAAACACTCGGGGCCCCCTCCGACAGATTGCGGCTGATTAAAAGACACGTTTCGGGGAGGAATCTTCGCCATCTGTGGGGGCGACCGGGCGTCGAACCATTGGCAGGCTGAACGCCATGGAGATGACGTGCGTGCGGCGGAGCGAACGCCGATCACATGGCTTCACATCTGATTGGCTGAGGGATCAAATGCATCAGCGCCGCCGCCGCCACTAATGCCATCAGGCTGCAGGTTACATGTGTCTGGTCTCTACGGAGATCACCTGCAGAGAGGTCGGACGGCCTCCCTGCTAGCGTGCTAATGCTAATGCACCTCCATTTTGTGGGGTCCCGTTGGGGGGCTTACAGTCTCATAACAACAAGGTCTCGGTGTCTCTGTCCGACGGAGGAACGCTCCCTCCAGGGGAACCTGGCCGGGCCAGGGATACTTCTCCTACATTTAATTAAATCACTTTGTTATTCTTATCTGATTTTATCAGATTCTCGTCTCCAAGCCCGCCCAAGTAAATTGAGTTAAACATTCCTTGCATGCTTTTCTTACAGACATGGATGAATGTCTTCATTTCCCAAAATGCCTGAAGTTCATTTTGTGATTCCCTTTTCTCTCGACTTCCCGAAGTGATGAATTTGTCCTTTTGAGAAGCAATGAAATCCTGTTCATTCTTCCAGGGCCCATGTGGATAGCATTTGGGCCCCAGGCACCAACCTTGGCCCTCCCGGCGGTTTGATCCAGCTTGAGGTGAGATAAGCATCGCAAGTTTACATTTCTTTTTCCACCCCAAAACACTTCGAGCAACCGTCTGTCTGGAGGCATGTGATGTCTATCAAACTCCACGGAATGTGTTGTTCAACTGAAAAAGGCCCTTTCCCTCTCGGCTGCCGCTAAACCCAAAGCTGGCCCCTAATACTAAATATTTGCGGCCCAAAACAACATATTGTATCACTTGTATTGCCGTATTAGTAAACTTTGAAAAGTAAGCAAGCACTAGACGGAGACAAGAGACAGCACAAGTAACAAGAAACTGATTGGCTCAAATTGGTGCAAAAGCTTTCTCTGCATGCCCGACGGATAACGGGACTAATCGGAATCAGTTTAGACACCATGACCTTCACTCATTTCCTCCTGGATGGTCACCTTTCTCTGTGACTGTGGCACCAACTCTTTCCAGTCCAATTGTCTATAACATTGATAATAATTTCGATAAAACACCACTGAGATGTCCTCAAAGTGCTCCTGCCATCACAAATAAACCCCTGATCCACGAACACGCTGTCCCTGATCGCCTCAACACTAAGGTGAACAGCTGCCGTAGGTAAGCATCGGGCCTCTACAGTCGGCGCTCGCATTCAAGGATCTGTGTCTGTGATTTGGAGATAGTTCTGCAAAAGTGGAACTCAGTGATGTCTGGTGATCTTCATGACATGAAGACGATGTGTTTGTTCTCCACTGATCAACGACTCAAACGGAAAACGTAACAGGAACGCCGCAGCAGGACTTCAGCCTCCCAGACGCGTGGCCGATGCGTACACTTTCCGACACTTTCATCGCTGACTTTTGTCCTTTTGACCTGAAAACGTGTTTCATCCTACTGCTTTCCAATGTCGAGGCGCGACAGACAGTTGGACAGCACAGATCCATCCAACGGTTCCGCACGGAACAACCGGACAAACGGGTCCTGTAAAATATCTCTCTATCTCCGTGACGGATGGCCCTGTCATGTCGGCTCGCACGGGCAGGAGTGACAGAGGGGGGGGGGGGGGGGACGTGTGTATGGAGGGGGGGCTGTGGTGGATCTCTATTCCAGGCCTGGGATGGATGGGGAGGGGAGGGGGGGGGGGGTGTCTGGGGTCGATCCGTCTGTCCGTCCCATGGTGATGACATCAGCAGATGTCACCCCCTCCCCCCAGGGGAGAATGTCCTCGCTATGACGGATTTAAAACTAAACTGCTCTTTAAAAATAAACACATATGGACTGACAAGCACACACAAACACAGGAACACATGCACAGACACGCACATACAGACTACACGCGGCACACACACACAAAAACACATGCATATGTACAGAAATCAATGCTCGCACACGCACAGACACACACACACACACATTTTACCAACACATACACATTGATTGTCCCTCACATAGTGAAATTACCAGTGGTTTGAGAAGATATGTTGCTGATAGAGATAGTGTTGGCTACGGATGTTTTGTTTTACTTGTACATTTGAGCACCAGTCTTTGAGATTCTTTTCAGCTATGGTTTATATCTCAGACTGATTCATCCATAGCGTGTTTTACCTGACATGGGATGGATGTTAAACACGCACTCTATCACACACATGCACACCAGTTACCCCACTTAAATCCTTCCCATCCAACACCCAGTTGGCCGGGAACACCGCCTGCCTCCAACTGACAAAAAAACACATTTCACTCCATGATCACCCTCATGAACTGAAATAAGGTATTTCTAGTTCAGTTATTACTCTCCTGTCTGAATATTTCACCCTGGCAGTGTGGCTTCTGTGTTTGCCTAAGCGCTTTATAAATATTAAAAGATTCCTGAGTGAATGCTTGGTGATTCTTGGGTTAGCGGAGCGGTCTTGCTCTTGTTTTCCTCTCTACAAAGAAAAACGTAACATTCCCCGGATCGGTCCATTGAATAATATGTGGATATTTCTACAATATTAGCATAATACTGAAAACCATACGCCGTCGTTACAACAATTTGAGTTAAAACAATTCTCCCATTTTCCTTTATGGTTTTGTTAACTTATCCAACTCAACATGGCATCAACAACAGTAAACCAGTTTCCAGTGGGGCGATGTCTGTAAATGCTTAATGGGGAACAATATTTATCATCATTGTTAGTAAGGGACTGACAAGGAACTGTTTGAACAAGCTTGACAGCAAGCTAGTATCTGCCACCGGCCAATGAGCAATTTCAATGTCCACTCACTCAGAAATACACATACCATCAATGAAGGTTTGCTTATTTGAATTGTTTGCCCTCCCTTTTTTCCTTCTTTCCTAAGATCCAGCGTCTCTAACTGGTGTGAGCCTTTTGATGTAAAGACAGCTTGGCTTTGTTTCTATCATTTCTTTTTTTATTTCACCTCAAGCCTTGGGAGGTGGAAGCGATTCAGTCTGAAAGATCGGAATCTATCTAATAACTGTCCCCTACCGCAGTGTTGAAAGGAGAACTGAAATGATGTGTATAAACCTTGCGCATGTACATTGGGCATTGCAGTCAAATAATCGTTATTTTCATATCTGCTCCAGGAGAATGCTATAAAATACATACTTTGATTTGAACGATTATTTTACCCAGTACTAATCCGCTATTTTCTAATAACTGAATCTTAATAAACCAAACCACTTTATATGATGCTAGCTTTATGCGTGTGCCCATTCGTTACCTAGACCTACTACCCTCCAAACCATAGGAGGTAACACTGTTCTGTGTTCCTCCTCAAGGTTTCCTCCCTCTGGGTCTTGGGGACTTTGCGTCCTTTAAGAGTGCTTGGGTCGGGGTGTGCTGTATAAAGTGTGCCCATGAAGCCCTCTGAGACTGTAACTGTGATTGAGGGCTAAACACATAAAAATGACTTGACTTCTTTCACGGTTTTCGCCGAGGCACTTAAAATGAACAGGCTCGGTAATTATGGGATGTTGAGTTTCAGAGTAAACTGTGGAGGCCCAGCACAGGCCTTAGTCCATACTTTGCTAGCCAGACCATGACCCGTAAAACCTGACCCCTTCAATGGCTCGAGACACGGTCCCTGCTCTACAAGAGTTCAGGAACGCTCAACTCCCGTCCCAAGAGTGAGACAAACACAACCTGTCTCTTAAAAAAAAACCCTGTTCTTCAAACCCCTAGCCAACTTCATTATTATTCCACTGCACGCTAGCCCTCACCACAGCCAGGGTCTGAGGCACAGAGTGGATGCAGACAAAGAACTGGCAGGAATATCACCCGAGACCACAGCCAAGCCCCGATCACCTGGAGAAACCGCCGTTCTATCTGTTTTTCACCCGGAAAACTGATGCTGAGCCCTCATCCTGCGCTCTTTGAGTTGACCCTTATTTGAAAACAGCATTTCCTCCAGGAACTCAGTCGGTCATAAATCATTTTTTTGTGAGTGTTAATACACACCAATCTTGTGATTCCTCCTAGGTGTATTCCCAACTGCCATATTCTGTATCATGAAGGAAACCAGAAGAACGTCTTGGCTCCATCTTTAAGATTAAGTATTGGATAACAGGCGGGCAATTAAGATCCACGGGTGAAGATCTTTCCTGAAACCCCAATGTCTGCAGACTAAGCTATAGGTGTCTGCAGATTAAGGACTTTAGCGTAACACCAAAGTCGACCCACAGCAACAGCACCACCTCTAGGAAGTAACAGATACTGCAACTGCTGTGCACCTGAATGTTTTTATTATGGCAAGAAAAACTGTTATGATGTAGTCAGAGAGGCAATGTTGCCCCACTTTTCCACTTCAGAAGAAGTAACCAGAAATACATAGATCCTCACTGCTTAGCTAGCTCAGTAGTTGAGCTAGTGATTTCAAGCAATCCCTTGATTAACTGTTGCTACCAATTTTCCCTTGGAGGTGAATCAGCCGTTTCCATCTCTAATGTTAGTCACCATAACCGTCGCGAGCCAGCTCTCATCGTTTGCAGAACAAATACACCACAGCTGGATAAACCATGTCGGAGGGTTGTTTTGAGTGCAGATGTTGCAAGACTCATTTGGGTTAGGAGAGGAAGTCAGAAGGAAACAGATTCAAACATCTGGTCGTTACATCGCAACAAAGCAGGCATCAGAGCTGAAATGAAAGGGAAAGTCATGCGTTGTGAATGTGGCTGCGGCCGCAGCAAGGCATACCGGCATAAATGAAATCATCAGGCCGCTAATACCCGGATCTGAGATGAGCTCCAGTGGCCTGTCAGCGGGACCTTGTTAACGCAACCAACCAGAACCTCCTAGAACCAACCAGAACCCCTCTGGAGCAGCCAGCCTTTGATAGCAGAGCTGGAGCTGGATGGGAATCAACGGCTCTGTGATTGTGGTTTGGGTGAGGGGACGACGGCCCCCCCTGAGGACAAACAGTGAAGCTGTGTGTTGTGGGCACCGGGAAGGGGGTGACAAACACAAGAGCACATCAGGGGGATCGCTATTGACTGTTTAGTCTCGCAGCCGATGCTTTTATCCAAAGCGAAGCGACCTACAGTAAATCCAGATACAGGAGCAGATAGGGCTTAGGGTCTCTTACCAGAGACCCTAAGCACCCTTAGGATGCTTACCAGAGGACTGTGAACAATTCAAACCCAGACTCAAACCCAGAGCCTTTCCTTCTCCCCCCTCCCTCCCTCCCCCTCCTCTACAGTATATATTCCTTGTAATGGCCGATGCAGGGAAATCAATAGTCATCTCAGACACATGAACGCACGCCAAGGTGACCAGCGCCAGGGAGGAGGTGGAGGAGCCGGGAGGCTTCCAGCGGCTCGCGGGAACGCTTCCAGAGTCCCTGGAAGCCAGCGGAGAAAAACAAACGATGGAGAGAGAGAGAGAGAGAGAGAGAGAGGAAAGATGAGCTGCCAGGCGGGGGTGATGGCAAGTGGAGAGCCCAGACGAAGACGAATGGACGACCGGGTCGCGGTGGAGGGCCGGTGGGAGCCCTGGAGGGACGGGATCAGGGTTTATAAGAGCACCGTGAAGACCCGGTCAGAGCCGGCCCCTGGTGGGGGATTATCAACCGTGGTTCTGGCTGAGCAGAGAGGGCCGTTAGCTCACTATGACCAGTCTCCCACCTCCAAGGACTGAGACATGCGCTGGTGGTGTGTGTGTTGGTTAAAGTGAATGTAAAGGCATGTATGCATTAGCGGCGTGCATAAGTGAATGAGTGTGTGTGTGAAATGGATGTGTGCGTAAGTGAATGCCTGTGGATGTGTGTAGTGTGAGAATACGCGTGTGAATGTATACTATGAGTTAGTATATATGGTTGTGTGTGTGTATATGTGTGCATGCGTGCCTGAGTGTATGCATGTGTGTGTGACGGTGAGCTGCAAGAAGGGTTTCATTGTTCCAGAGACCACCAGACACACATTAGGGTCGGCTGCCGGCGAACCCTGCAGCCTGTAGGCAACCAAACACCAACACAACACGAGCTGTGTGTGCGTGTGTGTGTGTGTGTGTGTGTGTGTGTGTGTGTTTGGGTGTGTCAAAAAAGTAGATTGCTGTGATTAGTTAACATACTTGTTTGTTAACAAAAAAATGATACACTCTTTACCACATCTCTTTTCAAAATCAACAGAAAGGGTAAAGGTTCTTTGAAATGGCAGTTTCACTCCTACTCTTAAAGCTCAACAATAAAATAAAAAATGATCTTCATTTCCCCACAGTGGCACAGTGCAGAACAGAAACAACCAGTTCTACGCTGGTCTGGTTTGAATGGACGGAAGCTCGTACAGCTCAGGACCCTCCTGTCAGAGGAAGTTGTGACATCACAACCACGCAGCCAGACAATAGGCCCCTGGCCTTCGCTCACAATATCCACATTGAGGCCGGAAACCTCCACTTCTGCCAGCTCCTCCACCCCTCCTCTGCCTATTGCTCTGAGCGCTCTTATCCAAGGCCACACCCACCTCCTCCTCCTTCTCCTCCACCATTTCCACCACCTCGTCTGCCCCTCCTCCTCTTTCTCCACCTCCTCCTCCACCCACTAGACCACAATTTCCCTTAAACGTCCTCCCCCTCCACCTCCTCAATACTATGCCTCTACTATGATTCTATTCATGTGCATCTCCCCTCATTACCCCTGTCCTCTGGGTATCCTCCTAGCGCTGGTTAACTCCTACTGGTCTCCCAGCCCTCCCAGCACTGATCTCCTAGCCCTGCTGGCTTTGGTTTCCTAGCCGCTCTGATCTCCTAGCCTCCTTCCTCTTTTCTCCTAGCCTCCTACATTGGTCATCTGCAAGCTCTAGTATCCTAGCCTCCTAGCCCTTGTCTCCTAGCCTCCTAGCTCTTGTATCCTTTCCCTCCTAGCTGTGGTCTCCCTTCCGTGGGTAAGCTCACTTTAAATTTAATCAGTTCTGCAGTATGTACTCATACACAACATAAAAACTAAATCTGCTACAACTCATGTGTGTTTGTTTGTGTGTTTGGCTTTGTGTTTGTGTGTTTGGTTTTGTGTTTGTGTGTGTGTGTGTGTGTGTGTGTGTGTGTGTGTGTGTGTGTGTGTGTGTGTGTGTGTGTGTGTGCCTGCGTCTGTGTCTATTTAGCTCAGTGCTAATTTGCGGAATGGAGAGGACATTCCAGACTCTGAGCAGTTTGGCACTGAGGGACAAAATGGCCTCCAGTCTCCTGCAAGACGGCCGATGCAGAAACCAAAGAAGGTAACAGAAAATGGAGGACGGCTAGTGTTTATCAGGTGGCTACAGAGTGAGGAACAGCAGCTGAACCCAATGCATGCGCTAGGAAGAGTGGCCCCCTTGATAGGTTTCAACTTCAATGTCTTGTGTGTGTGTGTGTGTGTGTGTGTGTGTGTGTGTGTGTGTGTGTGTGTGTGTGTGTGTGTGTGTGTGTCTGAATTGTGCATATGCGTATTTATATGTGATTGTGTGTATGTGGTTGTATGTATTTGTGTGTGTCCGTAACTGAGTGGTATTCTTGTATGTGTGTTTGTGTCTGTCTACGTGTTTGTGTGTGTGTGTGCACGCGCACACAGAGTGACGACCCATGTGAAATGACTCACGGTAAATAGTGGACACCGCACACACAAACACACATACAAACACACACACACACACAAATATATATATATATACACAGGACTGGAAAAGTGTGCGCACAGGCCCAGCGAGCTGATTGGTGTCTGATGAGGAGCAAATGTAGTGATGTCATGCGGTCATGGCACTGGAAGCACGGAATAATCCGGAATATTCCAGAGCTGCATGCGACTGGAACGCACATGTGCGTGCCCAGGAACACCGACGCAATTTTACAGAATTCCAGAAGGGAATTCTATACCTCTATATATAGAATCACAAATACACATACAGATACATTTATAAAGCTACAGACATCCAAACACCCATATACTATCTATTACTGTTTAGTCCCTTCACTGTTGTTTTTTTCCGAGAAGACCAATGGTCATTTTACACTGTAAGACTCCAGGCACAAAGACAGGTATTCATATCAACTGTTGAAACTTCCGAAACTTCCGACACATTGCTATAAGTAGCAATGTGTGTTGTCTGTGCTGTGGGGAAGTGGGAAAAGTTCAAAGGTCACATCAACTAAAGTGTAGCCCCATTGTTCTCTTTCTTTCCCACAATGCATCAGCAGGTACACTTCCAGCTGTCGTGTGGTGGAATATTAAATGCCAAACCACAGACTGAGAGAGAGAGAGGAACAGGTGAAACCCAGGGCGGCCATTAACACCAGAGCCTGCGGCAGCCGTTGGACCACCACAATAAAAGTCCCATAATACCAGGTGTACAACCCTCCTAACCAAACTTATCCCAGCTCAACAAAAGGGTAGTGAGAGAAATAGTGAGGGGGTGGCAAAGAGCGAGACAGAGAGAGGGAGAGAGAGAAAAGTAGAAAGCAGGAGTATCTTAAGGGTGACAGAGGAAGAAAGTGAGAGAAAGAGGAAGAGAAAGAGAAAGAGAGTGAAAGTGAGAGTGAGAGTGAGGGTGAGAGCATCATTAAAAAACCGGGACCAATTAAAACAGAAGCAGTTGGACCGCCACAATAAAAGACCCTCAGACAAGTTGTACGCCATTCCATCACCTCAAACCAACCCAGAGCCAAACCGTCCCTCATTACAAGCCCGGAGTGCACACACACACACACACACACACACACACACACACACACACACACACACACTCACACCCACACACCCACACACCCTGCCACCAAGGCATATTTTCCACCACACCCCGTCTGTCCAGCGTTCACTAGGCTTTGAACGACTTCACAGAGTCAATGTATTCACTCAGAGGAACCAAATGGCACGCGCTGGCGGGCCCAGCGGGGCTGTGTGTTAAACTCCCCGAGTGAGGGCGCGCCAGGCGGTGATCACACATGAGTTATGGGAGAGAAACCTCCACAACTCCCCTTCCCTTTTACCCATGAGCCTCTATTGCAGGACCTCTTGGCTGGTTGTTCCCACTACTCCGAATGCATGTCATGCTGGTGAGCATCTTTGTGTTAACTCGAATTTCCGTACATTGGGAAGGAGGGAGGGAGAGAGAGAGAGAGAGTGAGATGAAGGAAGGAAGGAGGGAGGGGGAGAGGAAGCTGAGAAAGAGGGAGGAAGGACGTTTAGAAATAGAGAGAGGAGACAGAGGGAGAGTTGGAGACAGGAGTGACGGAGTGATGGAGGGAGTGAGGGAGGCAGGGAGGGAGGGAGGCAGGGAGGGAGGGAGGGAGGGAGGGAGGGGGGAGAGGAGAGGAGACAGTAGGTAATGAGTATGTCCAGACAGTGTTAAAACAGCACAGGATATTCCCAACCAACACTTATCTACAAACATTTGGTTGCAACATTGCAGCTTTCAGGATAACTTTGGATTGTTTTTCATTTGGGATGAAAAAAAGACTTTGGTCACAGAGTTCAGCCCTTTCTAGCAAGTATATAAGCACAAACGTTATCGTGTTTTTTTTTTTTACCCTCGCTAAGCTAGTGAGTTAGCACGCTAGCACTAGTAGCGCGTCACCTGTCACAACCGCCTGGCCTCCGGAAGCGTTGGGGAATTTCCTTCCTTTCGACAAAGTCCTTGTCGTGTTTGAATGCCCATCACCACCACAGCTGCTTCCCCCCACAGAACCAATGGACGCTAGCGTCTACTTGGTGTCTGCGAGCCGCTCCTCGACTAGCGGACAACGCACATGGCCCACGGTGCTATAAGTAGCCCCGCCGACTGAATGATGGATGAACGTTTGATTCGCCGTCTCATCCCTCCAACGACCGCCGAGGGGCCAGACGTTCATTCACCGCCGGACATGAAACACGATGCTTTCGTATAAATATCGGATATCATGAGGCCGTATATCCTGGCTCATCAAGATGTTACGAGGGCGGTGGGGGGGGGGGCTTCGTTTAGCAGGTGAAAGCTAAGGCGCTAGTTTTGTTAGCGTCCTTTGCAGACGATGGGTGATGGTGGTAACACTGTGGTTTGGAGTGAACAGATGACCACAACACTGGCCTTGCCGCAACGCAACCTCCCCCCCCCCCCCCGTAGACCCCCATGGGAGAGGTCTGACGGTGCGGAGGGGGTGTGGGGGATTCGAAGCAAACAGCTGGGTTTCAGGAAGCTGTTCCATCTAAAGCCTAATAAAGATTTCCAATGTGTTCCGAGTAATCGCTTATTCAAAATGAAGGCCAGTAACAACCACATCATTGTAGATTGTCGATATTATTATTGGTTGCTTCTGGCGGAGTAGTCTACGACTAGGCCCTAGACTAACCTGCTATCCGGGCCTCAAAGGTAGCCTAGTAAGCAAAGCGCCGCAAATATCTGTGTGATTGTAGACAAACTACAATCTCGTTGTGTTGTTACTAGCACTCATTTTGAATTTACGTATAATTTTGAAAACATTGGAAATCCTTGGAAAGTAATCCCCTCCAAATAACAGGAGCTAGGCTACTCTTACTCTGCAAGTCAACGGAAGCAGCTAACAGAACAAAAATAATAACGCTACTCATCTTCTGGACGCAACAAGATGAATTTTCGAATTAAACAACTCTGGGTAAGACAGGTAAACCCCGACCCACAGATACCTTGTAGTATCCCTTTTAGGTAGTACTTGATCCATAAGCCTATAACCTGTTATCTTAGTCCCTGAAATAATAAAAGAACGCGCACAGGACGTCCTTCACGACCGCACAGACTATTCATGGGTAACTATGACACATTCTCAGTGCTAACCTCGGACATCAAAGGACCGAGATTAAGAACTCTGAGATTTACCGCTGCAGGTCACCGTGATGTGCGCCCGGGGGGATAAACATGTCTACCTGCCGATCGCTAAACGGTGTTATCTGGTGTGAAACACAGATTCATTCCTGGCCCCCACCTCGCTGTGCCGGCGGACAGGAAGTGTGAACGTGAGTAAGCCGTGTTCCCACGCATTGACCGGCGCACCGCGACCTTCCTGCTTCCCCCAGTGATGGATGACAGGGGGCCGGGGGGCTGGGGGGGAGTGGACAGGGGGCTCCCCTCGCCCAGGCGTCGTGATCTGTCAAGGGGGTGGCATTTGACCCGGACTCTCGCGGATAACGCCCCACATGTTAAAGTGTTGTGTGACTCTACTACATGCGTGTTGGGTCGTACATGCAGCCCTAGAGACGTGTGGGTCCTCTACATACAGTCAATATGCGTGCGTTTGAATCTACACATTGTTTAAATGGTTCAGTTTGTGTCTAGAAACACTCATAATGTCTGTGTTTGCGTCTAAATACTGTTTAAATGTTTGTGTTTTGAGCCTACATCCAGTCAAAAAACGTGCTTTTACAGTCTACAGTCTACAGTCTACATGTCTGTTTGAGGCTACAGTTAACTTTACAAGTGTGTGTGTGTGTGTGTGTGTGTGTGGGTTTGAGTCTATAGTCTCCACGCGTGTGTGAGAGCAGTCGTGCCAAACAGGAATCCTCAGAGGCCCCGACACAGCAGGGAGGTCAAGGGGTCATCCCTGCGGTGTGACGCTCAACTCCGTCCTCCCCTAGGGGAGGATTAACTGTACGGCGCCTGCAGTTCCCGCCTGCCGCTGACAGGGGTTAGCCAGGCTACGCTGGGCTACGCTAGGCTAACTGGGTCAGCATTCCCCCAGTACTCGTTGTAAATCTCACTCCGAAACAGGAGAAAAAGATCCAAGATGGCTACCCAACTGTTCTCTGAAACGTAACATTTCATTGGACCTTCGACTTTATTTTCTGGTGGAATCAAATCTACATTAACCATGAGACTATCTGAACAATAATAAGTAAAGATGCCACACATAGATAATTATTATAAATCCATCAGACGGGCGTTCCCTCCTGAGCATGAATGAGATGTGAACGCGGGGGGGCATGGATTATGCATCAGTAAAATGTACTTCATTCTCGGTGAATTAGTGGGCAATTAATGTGTGTGGGTGGACAGTGTGTGATTGCATGTGTGTGTAAGTGTGTGTGTGTTTTCCTTCAATGCCTGTGTGTAGTGCTTGTGTGTGTGTGTGACTGTGGTTGTGGTGGGTTTACACATTGTAATTATTCCCTCCTAGCAGTAGAAAAAATAACAATTTGGGTTAAAACATGGAGGGGGGGAATTATGGTCTTGTAGGCGCCGGCCACAGTCTAGAATCATCTATCTATATATATATAGATCTACCGATCTGTCTATCTGTCAATTTGTCTGCCTGTCTCTCTTGCTTGTCTGTTTCTCTATATGCTTGTTCCTCTGACAA